>NC_061097.1:61831357-61855560 GCF_015104395.2 Macrobrachium nipponense | reverse complement strand
GTCTGTATATATATAATATCTATATATATATATATATATAATATATATCTATTATATACTATATATATTATATATATATATATATATATAATAATAATATATATAATTATCTATCATCTATATATTATATATATATATATATATCTATAATATTATAATATATAATATATATATCTATCTATATATTATATAATCTGTGTGTGTTGGTATGTTACGTATTTTCTCCAAGTGGCCAATAAACATAATGAATTCTTTACAATGGCGGGACAATCCATCTCTCTCTATCTCCCTGCGAATCTGACTCATGTGCCTGCCGCATACCTCTCTCTGCCGCGCCTCGTGCGTTTACAGGTGTCCAAAATGCAAGAATGGGCCAAAGACCGAAGGTTAATCAAAATGATCGCTGGAGGGCATAATAAAGGTCATAAAGACGGATGCACACCGACGTTCTGCCTCGGTCTTTTCTTTGTCTTTTCACTCCAGTTTCCCTCTGTGTCACATGTGCGTTGTCCGTGCCTGTGTCCTACCACAGCCAGTGCCCCTGGGCCTTACAAATTAACTTTGCTTTAATTGCTGTGGTCCCCTTTCATTAGCTCTGCTAAGATAAAATTATCAGGGGTAGATAAACTACGTTGGGATGTCTGTGTATCTTCCCTCCCATTCAGCACCGAATCTGGATAGAGTTAATTCGGTCATCTCTCGCTTTTTGTTGGAATTTAAAGCATACGTAAGACTTGTGTGTATTTGCAACTTAGATGGTAAGGCGGCCTTACCACACTTGATTTATAACTGCTGTGTGACGTACGTGTATTCATACCACCATGCCTCATTCCAGATATCAGCATTACCGATTCCTGTCTATGGAGAGGTGGAAATTCTCACTTCATACGCTCTGGGGTTTTGGTTGGCGCTTGCAAGTTCATTTCGTGTGTTTGCAAATCTGACCACGTGACCTCAGCAGTTAAGTCAACCTGATACACTAATCAATCAGGACCCTGAGAGTCGTGCACCTTTCAGGTCATTCAAAACACTGAATAATATTTCTGTAAATATATCCATAGAGTTTCCCTTACATTGTTCCCTGTACAAGTTTAAAAGAGGCTCAGGTACATATCAATAATATATATATATATATATATATATATATAATATATATATATATATATATATATATATATATATATATATATGTATGTATGTATGTATGTATGTATGTATGTATAATAAACATGAACAGTTATTCCACTTGTAATTCTAAATCAACTTCGGAACGAGACCTTGAAATGTTCAAGTAGTAGAGCAAGAAAAAGATAAAGTGAAGCAGAGAAGCTATTCTCTGTTGCAGCTTAAATACCAAAAAAAAGATTGGAATTACTTGATCGACGTATTTTGATGTGTGTGTGTGTAGAGAGAGAGAGAGAGAGACATTAAAATCAACGATTATGCTCTTTACCTTTTCATCTGTTCCTACAATCAAACTTTCCATGTATCGCTTTATAAGTGTTTTTGTCAAGATTAAATTTATAAGTGTTTCCCAAAGTACCTCATGACCATTTATCCTATGATACGCTCTCTTTGAGTCAAATATAATTTTTTCTAGCGAAAATACGAATATCTGAGAAGACTTCGTGCGCTGCAGGATAAATCTAATTTTCATAACATTCCAAGTCTGACTGCTTCGGGTTCAGAGGTTGCCGTTCCATATTCATTCGATGTTTTCTTTTCTTGTATCTTTTGGCTTCACTTTTTATGTCGAACAGAACGACATTATTTGCATCTCCTGGGATATCAGATCTCCTTTTATTGCCTCCGGTAAGTGAATTGTCTGTTCGTTTGTAGGAGTGTTCAGCGGAAATGCACGAAAATCGAAGAACGAATTTTTCGAGGCTTTTGTGAAAAGATGAAATTCTGTATCCCCAGATGGAACTAACATAGTAGAGTCGGAATCTGGATTCAAGGTATGTTATTCACTTTGTTGCTATTATGCATTTGAATCAATATCAGGGTCCTGAGTTTGCGAATGAAAACGCCCAAGCACAGAGTTTTGCGATACCTATTCTAATCAGAGGTTTTAAGTTTAATTGTCCTTTCTATTTTGAATTTAATTTTACAGGAAACTGAAATCAAATAAACTTTGTACCAGTAGTAATAATATTATAATTTTGCTTCGCATGAACTTATTTTCATAATCATTTTATCTCCAATGAGTGTTTGAGATATCCTAAAAACCACCTCAAAATTCAAAATAATAACTTTTGCTGATGAGGAGATAGTTCATAATAAGGCTACTGGGAACTGTTGCCCGCTTTCATGGAGATGTCCTTACGATTCTTATCTTGTTAATTTGGTATTCAAAGTATTCATGAACCTAAACTTTAGGAAAATTGAGCGGTATTTCGCAATTCTAAGCGCAATTTTTCAGCTTGACATAAATTTCAAGGAAATGCAGATGTCTATCGGTGGAAGAAGAATTCTGGAGGGGAAAGCTATAAAAAATGCAAAGGTAAGTGTAACATTGAAATTGATGAAGAGGCGTAAGCAGCTGGCAAATAGCAGGCCATACAAGCAATAAGTCAACAGCCAAAGTATCGCTCATACAAAAGAAAAAAAGAAAAAAAGAAAAAAAAACTGAAAAGTTGCAAGATTTTAAATTATTTATTTCACATCTTAATTATCCAGTATTTTCAAAACTTTCAGTTTGCATGTGAATCATGTAAGATAGAGCATTATAGATTTGAGAATCTTCCGGATGGGGATAAAAAAAAAAGCTAATTGTAATTACCAATTAGGACGCAAGCCACCTAATTTTCTCAACAAGCTACAGCTTGTTGAGTAAATTAGGTGGCTTCCTTATGAATTATTGTTTGAAAAGGTACAGTGATTATTCTCAGTGCCATGTAGAGTGAGGGGGGCGTAACCTTAACTGTCGTCCTTTGCACCGAGGTTGTAAGTCCAGATTTAATTTTCGTTCATGGCAGATTCTTCTTTGGTCGTCAAACAATAAACACAAGAAAGTAGTTAATACGGATAAGAAGATAACTATAAGGAGACAAGATAATACTGATGAAGAAAAGGATAAAGGCATTAAAAATACAAATATTTAATCTTCTCTTTTTATAGTCTTTCATACTTTAAGGATGATTTTTTTACATAGTTATTCAGAAGTATATTTTCTCTTCTCTTTCGAAAAGGAGCCAGGAAGAAGACGCATTATAACCTTAAAACATTATCTTGGAAAACACTGATAATGAAGAGCGTTTCTTTCTGTCTGTTAACAGAAACACTGGTGTAAAAAATATCTACCTTCAATTGTTGAAATTTCTAAACAGCATGAAAAAAATTGATTATAATTTCAATATATATATATATATACATATATATATATATATATATATATATATATATATATATATATATATGATTGTTATAAACTCTCTTTTTCTCGGACTCTGAAAACTGTAGAAGAGATTTTCTGGCACTCCTAAAAGGCCTTGCAAGACAACAAGATCATAACAAACAATCTACGCCTGAAGGCCGGTATTAACCCTCTTACGCCGGACCTAAAAATCAAAACGTCTCCGTATGCCGGGCCTGGTTTGGAGTGAGTGCGGAAGTGGAAAAAATAATTTTTTCAAAAAATTACAGCGCGCGTACTTTTTGAAGATTAAGAGTTCATTTTTGGCTCCTTTTTTTGTCATTGCCTGAAGTTTAGAATGCAACCATCAGAAATGAAAAATAATCATTATTATATATGTAATAATGCGATATATGGTAGCAAAAAAAAAAAATTCATACATAATTGTATTCAAATCACGCTGTGCAGAAAACGGTCAAAGCTAACCAGATTACTTTATTTTGCATTGTATTGTACACTAAATTGCAATCATTTTGATATATAATACATTGTAAAACAATAAAAGCAACACCGGAAAAATGTTATCACAAAATGATGTACGAATTCGTAACGTGCGGACGCTAAAAAATATTTTTTTCAAAAATTCACCGTAAATCACAATATTGTTCTAGAGACTTCCAATTTGTTTCAAAATTAAGACAAATGATTGAATATATGATACTGCAAGAGTTTTAGATTAAAATTGCAGATTTGACCATTTCGGACGAGTTAAAGTTGACCGAATGTCGAAATTATTATATATATTTTTTTTTATATACACATATTTCGGAGGAAAATGGAAAACAGCTACAACCTTTAATTATTTTTTTGTTGTATTCTTCATGAATTTGCGCACATTTTGATATATGAAACTGTATAAAACGGCTAATATGAAAAGGAGCACGATTTACGCATTTCGGAGATTTTCGGCCGCGAAGCGGCGCGCAGAGGGAAGAAAGATATTTTTTTTCAGAAAATTCACCATAAATCACAATATTGTTCTAGAGACTTCAAATTTGTTTTCAAAATGAAGATAAATAAATGAATATTACTACGCCGTAAGAGATTTAGCTTACAATTACGTTTTTGACCATTTCAATTGCGTCAAAGTTGACCATACGTAGTATTTTTTCCAATTATCGTAATTTATATGCAGATATTTCAGAAATGAGAAAAGCTACAACCTTTCATTATTTTTTGTTGTATTTTTCATGAATTTACGCACATTTTGATATATGAAAAACTGTATAAAACGGCTAATATGAAAAGGAGCAAATATTAGGATAATGCGATCTACGCCTTTCGGAGATTTTTCGGCCGCGAAAGGCGCGCGGAGGGAAGAAAGATATTTTTTTCAGAAATTCACCATAAATCACAATATTGTTCTAGAGACTTTCAAATTGTTTCAAAATGAAGATAAATAAAATTTAATATTACTAGGCCGGAAGAGATTTTAGCTTACAATTACGTTTTTCGACATTTCAATTGCGTCAAATTTGGACCGTACGTAGTTTTTTTTCCAATTATCGTAATTTATATGCAGATATTTCAGAAATGAGAAAAAGCTACAAACTTTAATTATTTTTTGTTTTTTTGTATTTTTCATGAATTTGCGCACATTTTGATATATAAAACTCTATAAAACGGCTAATATAAAAGGAGAAAATATTAGGATAATGCGATCTACGCATTTCGGAGATTTTCGCCGCCCGGAAGCGCGCGCGGAGGGAAAAGAAAGATATTTTTTTTCAGAAATTCACCATTAAATCACAATATTGTTCTAGAGACTTTAAATTTGTTTCAAAATGAAGATAAATAAATGAATATTACTAGCCGTAAGAGATTTAGCTTACAATTACGTTTTTCGACCATTTCGATTGCGTCAAATTTGACCGTACGTAGTTTTTTTCCAATTATCGTAATTATATGCAGATATTTCAGAAATGAGAAAAGCTACAACCTTTAATTATTTTTGTTGTATTTGCCATGAATTTGCGCACATTTGATATATAAAACTCAATATAAAACGGCTAATATGAAAAGGAGAAAATATTAGGATAAGCGATCTACGCATTCGGAGATTTTCGGCCGCGAAGAGGCGCGCGGAGGGAAGAAAGATATTTTTTTTCAGAAATTCACCATAAATCACAATATTGTTCTAGAGACTTCAAATTTGTTTCAAAATTAAGATAAATAAATGAATATTACTAGGTCGTAGAGATTTAGCTTACAATTACGTTTTTCGACCATTTCCATTGCATCAAAGTTTGACCGTACGTAGTTTTTTTTCCAATTATCGTAATTTATATGCAGGTATTTCAGAAATGAGAAAAGCTACAACCTTTAATTATTTTTTGTTGTATCTTCAGTTTAATTTACGCACATTTTGATATATGAAACTGTATTAAAACGGCTAATATGAAAAGGAGAAAATATTAGGATAATGCGATCTACGCATTTCGGAGATTTTCGGCCGCGAAGCGGCGCGCGGAGGGAAGAAAGATATTTTTTTTCAGAAATTCACCATAAATCACAATATTGTTCTAGAGACTTCAAATTGTTTCAAAATCAAGATAATAAATGAATATTACTAGGTCGTAAGAGATTTAGATTACAATTACGTTTTTGCCATGAATTTGCGCACATTTTGATATATAAAACTCTACGGCTAATATGAAAAGGAGAAAAATATTAGGATAATGCGATCTACGCATTTTCGGAGATTTTCGGCCGCGAAGAGGCGCGCGGAGGGAAGAAAAGAAAATATTTGTTTTTTTCAGAAATTCACCATAAATCATATTGTTCTAGAGACTTCAAATTTGTTTCAAAATTAAGATAAATAAAAAAATGAATATTACTAGGTCGTAAGAGATTTAGCTTACAATTACGTTTTTCGACCATTTCCATTGCATCAAAGTTGACCGTACGTAGTTTTTTTTCCAATTATCGTATTTATATGCAGGTATTCAGAAATGAGAAAAGCTACAACCTTTATTTATTTTTGTTGTATTCTTCATTAATTTACGCACATTTTGATATATGAAACTGTATAAAAACGGGCTAATATGAAAAGGAGAAAATAAAATTAGGATAATGCGATCTACGCATTTCGGAGATTTTCGGCCGCGAGCGGCGCGCGGAGGGAAGAAAGATATTTTTTTCAGAAATCACCATAAAAATCACAATATTGTTCTAGAGACTTCAAATTTGTTTCAAAATCAAGATAAAATAATATGAATATTACTAGGTCGTAAGAGATTTAGCTTACAATACGTTTTTCGACCATTTCCATGCATCAAAGTTGACCGTACATAGTTTTTTTTCCAATTATCGTAATTTATATGCAGATATTTCAGATATGAGAAAAGCTACAACCTTTAATTATTTTTTGTGTATTTTTCATGAATTTGCGCACATTTTGATATATAAAAACTCTATAAAACGGGTAATATGAAAAGGAGCAAATATTAGGATAATACGATCTACGCATTTCGGAGATTTCGGCCGCGAAGCGCGCGCGGAGGGAAGAAAGATATTTTTTCAAAAATTCACCTAAATCACAATATTGTTCTAGAGACTTCAAATTTTTTTCAAAATGAAGATAAAATAAATGAGATTACTAGACTGTTATGTATTTTGCGTTACCAAAAATACCAACATAAAAAAAAATAAAGATATATATATATATATAAAATATATATATATACATATATATATATATATATATATATATATATATATATATATATATAATATATATATATATATATATATATATATATATATATATATATATATATATATGTATGTGTTTCTTTATTTATTACATTTTCGATTTCTGGTACGAATACATAAATAAAAGGAATGCAAGGTGACACTTTCTTTTTCTTTTGCATACAATGAAATATCGTATTCAGCATAGATACTGAGATATAAAAACTTGAAAATAAATAAAAAAATAAATATAAAACAAATGCAGAATACTCACTCCTTATCCTGACTCTTCGTTCTATTCTTGTTTTCTCCCTCCTCCATTGAAGAGTCTTTTTTTCCTCTCGACATGACGAGGTACAGGTGGAGGAGGGAGACGCGCGCCCTTACGGCCGCTGGGATAGGGCGCGGTTCCGTGCGCCCTCCCTTGACCGCCGCTGAGTCGCACTCCAATAGAAGACCACTGTGGTATTTTGCGGTCACACACTCCCCGAACCTGCATAGAGCTATCTTGCAGGTGCGACAGAAGAACCGGGTGTCTCTCCTTCTGCCATTCATATGGCACACCTGGCACCGTTTCTGCCTGCGCCCTTCTAGGAGGATCCAGTGTGTATACCCCTGGCATCAGCCGACACGGAGGGTCCACTACCCGACGAGAAGGGGAGGGCGGGCGGGGGCGTCAGCAGGGGGGGGGGGGGGCGGCGGCAGCAGGGGCGGTCAGCAGCAGGGGCGTCAGCAGCAGGGGCGGCGGCAAGCAGGGGCGTCGGCAGCAGGGCGGCGGCAGCAGGCGTCAGCAGCAGGGGCGTCGGCAGCAGGGGCCGGCGGCAGAAGGGAATGACCGAAGTGGCACCCCGAAGGTCTGCCCTTTCCTCTATGGGTAGATCTACAGCTCGGGGCAGGGGGGCAGACATGGAAGGCCACTCATTGGGATCAAAGTGATGTGGGCTTCCCCGGCTGCCTCGAGGAACTGTAGTGGCTCATCCTCCGTAGATCGGGACCGTAGTACCCACAGTAGAGTACGTAGGCATTTTGGAGGGCCAAACTGCAGAATGTATTTCAGTAGCTTTTGGGTCCATCTCCTGGTTCTCCTGGCGAAGGGATAATATTGGATGAGTTGATCAAAGAGATCTAACTCCTCCCATGTGCCTATTGTAGTGCCCAATGACGGTAGGGCACTCTACACGAAACTGCTCATACACAACTCGGCCCTGTCGACGCGTCTTCTTCCGCTGCACGATCTCCTCTGGACAGGTTCATGGCTCGTCGTAATCATGGGGACGAGTCGGACACCCTTCCAACAGATGACGAAGACAGCTCCCTCGATGCCACTGTGTCTCTCCTCTTGCCAGATGTTGCTGATGGCTAGCGTACCTCTTGAGGAATTCGGGGGGCCCCACGCACTAACCGAGGGTACCACTGACTGTGACACCTGCATCATACAGTTCCTGGGCCAGGGATACCGAGTTATAATAATTATCCATAAACAGGTGGTATCCCTGGTTACGGAAACGATCCACAAGCCCGGAAAACAGTTTCACGCATCGTGGAGAAGACCCCGGAATACACCGAAAAGTCCACGACGTAGCCAGTGTTGGCTCGGTAATAAAAAAAAATTTCACGCCATATTTCTTCGGCTTCTTTGGGTATACACTTTGATGCTTAGACGTCCTTTGTAAGGCATCATCCCCTCATCTAAAGAAAACGTTCTTTCCAGGAATCACGAGAGTTTTACAGCGTTCACGAATATATTCCAACACTGGGCGCACTAAAATGAGGCGATCAGAGTTATTCCGGGGTATGGCCCTTCGGTTGAAGGCGTTAAAATATCTGTCCAACGCCAGGAAAGTATCACGGGGCATAATGCCGGGCACATAGGGCGTACATAAAAGAAAATTACGCCTCCAATACATACTGACGTCGGCAGCAGGAATCAATCCAAAAAAAACGTGGAGCCCCAAAAAATGCGCCATGTCAGGGAGGTCGCAGCCTCGCCAGTGATAAGATAATGTTGTGCGTAGTTCATCACGGCAATACTGGCGTAGTCCACGTCTCTGCTACCAAGTACTCCAGCAATTCCCGCGTAAGGAAAAAGCTGAACAAAACCCAGAGCAGTCAGGGGAACAGGTACGGTGAGCCCAGGATTTGCCGTAAATGGATGCATGGTAGGTGGTGTGGGGTCCTCTGTCCACCCATCGTCGCTCTCGGACGACCCTAGGCTAGCACGACTATCCGACTTCTACGTGCCCCTGCGCGCGCGCTCGCGCGCGGGCACGAGCCCGGGCACGATTTCCCACACGAACCCCCCTCACTGGCCCATCTCCCTCACTCAAGCCTTCGCTTTCTGTATCCCCATCATCATCGCCAACAAACTTTATCCTAAATCATCGTCCTCCCCCCTCCTCGAGATTCCCCCTCATAAGCACTAACTACTAAATTCTAGTTCACTTTCGGGATGTGACCCTCGAACAGACTTGGGTTGGCAAATAATCCTCGTCATCACTATGATCGGAGTAATGTCCTCGTCACTGGATGACCAACCGCCATCAAAATGAGGACTTGCGAAATGCTCTCGATCGAGCTCCGATAAATAATCGTCAATGTCTCTTGGTTTGAGCCCTCCCAAATTCCTACGAATGCCCCTAAGGATGGCACGATGTTTCCTTGGGGTTACTAACGGCAAATGAGACACATTCGAAGCACTTTTCATCGACACGTGGTCGCACAGAACGGCGTTGAGGAGCGAGGTCAGGTTGGGTGCTGGGTCCTTCGCCAGCATCCAAGTCCAAAAACTCTTCTAACACGATCCCTTCCGACGGGTAAACGCGGCCTTTCGCGTGTCATACGACGGTCAGACATCTCTATGAACGTTCTGTACCAACACAAATGTTCAAAGTCTCGCACAAGCTCAGTCAACACGATTGCGGCAAAAGATCGCTGACGGGATGATGCTACGATGATGCTGGTTGGAGCGAGAAGGAAGGATTCCGCGCATGCGCACTTGGGTCACGCTTCAAAAACAAAACAAGGCCCTTGATCCGTGATCTTCCCAGCATCCCCAAGGCGCGTGATTCAAAAGTTTTCGGCTGGTAGGCCTATAAGTATTTTTCCGCGAATTTTAAAAAAAAAACTTTTTTGAGTCGACGTATGGTACGTCCAATCGGCATACGGGAGACATTTTGACTCGACGTTTAATACGTCCAATCGGCGTAAGAGGGTTAATGGAGGAAAACATTTATATAAAACTCTAGAGATTTAGTTTAACACATTATATTTAGATGTAAAATTACATGAGTTGTAATTTACACATTAATGGTGACAGTAACTCAAGTAGATCCAGAAATTAATGGAAGGTGGGTGATTGCAGGTCAACCTGAACACGTAGCTGGGATATGATCCAGGCACAGATACATGATTTGCGCAGAGCTAAAGGCTATTTAGTCTGGGCGCCATGCATTCTAGGATCAGTAATAAGGTGATAGACAGTGGGAGACATTAAACACAATTTTCTCTTATCATTCCACATCAGAGTTTACTCACAGGGACATAAAATGACAAGGAGCATTTACAGAAAGGAATACAGCGTTGTTTGATTAATTAGGGGAGGTTTAACATGAAACAACAATGTTACTTTCCGATGTAGCAGACGCTAGTCTAAGTGGGAATATCACAATTAGATTTAATATCAGTATAGCAATGGCAAACTCCGTTATGGTAACCAAGAATGGGGGGAGACACATTGGAAACGGAAGTACAGACAAAGTGACAAGAAACGGTAACTGACTGCACTTGAAGTTACTCTATTAAAGTACCTGGGCATCTGTGGTCTGATTTTCTTCCGAATTGCTGAGCTGGGGATATCACTATGTGCCAGAGAAGAGAGGAGAGCAAAAGGGGAAGAGGAGTGAATGGCTTCGTGACTGGAAATCTTCTAAGGGCTCCTGCAGGTTGCCTTTTGGATTTATACAATCAGTTCCAAAGGCCCTCTGTTCTGGCTTGTTCTTCTGGCCCAGATAGACTCCTCCCTTGCAGTACCTAAAGGGATTAATTCTGGAGTGGCCAATTGGAACAGAATAAGATGATTCATAAGGCATTCAAAGCAAATGGAGGCCCAGTGAAGATGGGCGACTGAAGAATGTTTTAATATCCTTTCTAAAAACTGAAGAATGTCTAATTCCTTTCTAAAAGGAGTTAGTGTTGCTAGGCTCTGGCTTGTTGAAATCTTATATATATATACATATATATATATATATATATATATATATATATATATATATATATATATATATATATATATATATATATATATTTATTTATTTATTTATTTCTACATAGGAGTTTCTTCCCAATCAATCTCACCAGCCCTTAACAATTCTAATGTAAGAAATATATGATTAAACTAATTTTACTTATGCTTAAATAAAAGCATGGCAGTATCATCAACTCTCTCTCTCTCTCTCTCTCTCTCTCTCTCAGCCTCTCTGGGTACGCGCTCAAAACCCTTCTGCTTTCAAAGTGACTGCCAACAGATTCCTCTGTTCCCGGGCGCAACCTTCAAAGATGTTTAGCCTCACTGGAGGCGGACAACCAGCAAAGGAGGAAAGAAAACGAGAAAGCACCCGCCCCGCAGTAGTTGAACATGTGCCTTGCTCCATGAAACTCGGGAAGGTGACCACACGTGCGCCATCCTGTAGAAAACGGAGCGGGCATTGACTAGAATGCCACCTACAAGATGCCCAGATGCAATCCTCTGAAGCTACATAAGGGTCACGGATTGGCAGTTCGGGTCAGAAACGCTTAAAACCTCAGACGCGCTTAGAAGCAGCCCAGATCTTAACCTAGGACGCTTGCCGTCCTTCTCTTTTGACTTTCCTTAGTACATACTCTCTCTACTTTTCTCGTCCTCAAGCCAATATCTCTCCATCGTCGACGTCCCTATCTGAAGAGGACATGTTATCCTGACGAAGGTAATGTACCACAATAAGATCTCTTTCAGTCAGTCACGATACTGTTATTTCTCTGCTAGATTTATTTTCCACTTCTACTGTTTGAATACCCATTTTGTGGTAGTGTTCCTTGCAAGCAATTGTCTTGCAATCTCATGCAGATCGACTTTGGCTTTGGATCCTACTCTTTGGCTCTATTCCATATGCATGGCCTTATGCCACCGCCTTATTCTACCCCTGGGCGATGTTCCTTTTGTGAAGACATGATTGGCGTAGAATATTTATTCTGTGTATGATCCAGTCATTTAGCAGGAATCTGTTATTCCCTGTCCAGTGATTCCCATTTTACTGATCTGCTTGTTTTTTTATATAGATATAATTAAATGAAACCTCTGTGTTTATGTAATCTGTACCTCATTGAAGAAGACCCTAATTCATTTTCCTTCCCTATTGATTGATTCTTCTGCAGATCTGCTTTAGACAATCTTGGAAATCAGTTAAAACCAAATATGGTAATTCCTTGGTCATTATAGATAACTCCCCGTGGTTATCCACTGCAGCCAGAATCCCAGTAAGTACAAAGGTGGAGACGTATATATATATATATATATATATATATAGATATATATATATATATATATATATATATATATATATATATATATATATATATATATATATATATATATATATATATACGTATATTATATATATATATATATATATATATATATATATATATATACTATATATATATATATATATATATATATGTATATATATATATATATATATATATAATGTTTTCCTCATCAATCTTTTGTACACTTTGGAGAAAAACCTTCTGGATTCTCAATATATTTTTAAGGATGACGTTGTCGGCCCTACGCCTTTGTTCTTGATTCCCGGCTACTCTGGAATCTAATTATAGCTGGTAAGCTCTGACCATGAATGATCCAAGGACCGGGCAAACATAAGACAAAAGCTGCGTAGCTCTGCCACGGCGCCCACCTTAGGCAACGGAGGAAGCAAATAGAAACGAACAAACAGGAAAGAAGTGAAAACAAAAGCAATAACTAAAAATGTCATCCAAAAGTATGAAAAAACAGGAACAATAATCGTAAAGTCTCCCTTTCCAGCTAAGGTCAAAACAAAAGTATTTTCCATTAGAATTCTATTTATATCCCACCCTTCATAACGGTTGACATGTGAAGAAGAGAAATCGTTACATATTTCATTTTAATATCCTAAAGTGGGAATGAATGTCAGGCATTTTTTCTCTCTTTTTGTTAAGATTTATGATATAAAAGTTGCGAAATTCATCCAGGAAACTTTGATTTGGAGTGTTCGTTCACAAAAGAAAAAAAAAAAAGATTGCAGCAAAAATCACTTAAGGCAGAATTAGATATCTATTATTGTACCAGTACTAGAGAGCGACATTTGTTTGGGGTGGAAGTGGGTAGAGATTGCCGCCAGATGCATGAGGAATACAATAAAACAAGGACACGAGAGGAACAGAGTTTAAATTCCTGAGAATGACGGAAGTAAAGACGTCGCAGTGAAGTTGTAGTAAAATGTTATTAGCGAGAGAGAGAGAGAGAGAGAGAGAGAGAGAGAGAGAGAGAGAGAGAGAGAGGAAAATAGTATTAGTTACGCTTACACGCTAGCGTTCATCAATTATTTTGAAAGGATATGGAAATATTAAGAGGAAACAAATTATCGGTGCATAATCAATATAGAATTTCATTAAGGGCCATGCTTTCTTAGTGCTCACTGGTAGCCAGCCGTTGTTGTATTAGGAAGATTTGTAATAATTCAGCTAGCAATAACAGCTTCCCTTTTATAGCTTCCCCTAATTGCAATAGTGTTAAGCAGCGTGATTGTTTCTCTGCTTCTTTCCTATTGAATTCGGGAGATCATAATTATGACCTGAGACGCTTAGGCCGTTGAAGAAAGGGAGGTGATGAATAAACGCATCAGTAGACTTACTCTGCTTTTCGCCTTCATCCGAGGAGTTGATCAGATTTGGTTTCATTTAGTCAGCCTGTCTGTCTACTGGAATAAAGCTGGAACGACTCTGCTCCTGGCCGGTAATTGTAGTCCTCACTGGCGGCTGCTGAATTGAACCTTGTACGTAAATATAGATTATAAAGGAAAAGCAGTTACTCGAGAGAAAAGCATATAGCAATATGTTGTAGGGAAGCAGTGGAAGTTATATTCAGATATATCCTTTGTAATAATAACGGCTATGACCGACCTACAAATTTCCATCTGGTGTTCATCCTCTGGCAGGCGTCTTCGTCTGGATCAGTTCCATCCAGTGAGAGAGTCAGCTGATATCATTTGGCTTCGTTTTTCTTTCAGCCTAACTCGGAGAAACGCTGAAGCAGCAGCGTAGGTGTGTTTCTAAAACTTAATTTTTAGAAACGCGCCTCTTTGGGTTTTATACATACATTTGGAAATCTGTGAAAATGTATGGCAGAAAATTTAGGCTAAATGAAGCTTTTAAACGTGAGTAAAAACAAACACAGTATAGTACAGAAATGTATTACTCATATAAAAACAAGTAATTAAAACTTTATTAATGTTTAATGTATCTAATGCTATTATCGTTGCTGCATCAGTTACAACTAACTACATTTGTTTTTTTAAATGATGTTTTAAATATAATAGACTTGAAAAATTACGTTTTCCCTCGACTTGTGTATCCACGCACATTCATAGACTGAGGGAAAGGGAAATAAAGAGATATAAAAAAAGATGAGACAAAAACACACACACAAATACAGAGAGAGAGAGAGAGAGAGAGAGAGAGAGAGAGAGAGAGAGAGAGAGAGAGAGAGAGAGAGAGGAGAGAGAACGGTAAATAAGAATTTGATGAATACGTTTCCCCCCAAAGGAAATCTGCAATGAAAATCCACAGATCTAAATGATTAGATTCGACGGAGGTGAAATTGTTATATAAATCTTTCGTTTTGTTCGGCTAGTTTTCATTCTTCATTCTGTCCTTCTCTTTCTCTATCGTTATGTATACAGGGGCACTGACCATACAGTCGGTGAAACCAATAAAGATACATTAGTGTAGATAGAAATAAAAATTTATAAGCCACTAATATTTTCGTCCACTTCTACACGAACGAAAAAAGGCCTAGTTTTTACATGTATTTTTGTATTACTTACATATTATGCATTAGTATTCATGAGAGAAACTCTTCCTCGGCGTGAGATTGGTATTAGTATCATATCTTACAATTTCTAACTCTTTTTTGTTCTATTTGGTTCTTTTTACTGTTTCTATTAACTTTCATTATAATCACAAAGCTCGTTGCCCAGAGTTAATAACAGCTTAAGTAAAGAGCTCATCGTTCAGCAGCACTATTAGACATCCACAGAAAAAACAAACAAAAAGGCACCTGGAGAGTAGCGACTGAGAATCTTATGACTCATTACTGATGCGACGTGTTTTTCCTCTTCTCACCTCAATGTGTTAAGAGTCACGACCCATGGCATTATCATCGTCAGCATCCATGTATACATGGATTTTGATTACCATCATCAACCTTATATCGTATGGTAACGATGAATATATAATATATATATATATATATATATATATATATAGATATATATATATATATATATATATATATATATGTATATATATATTTGAGCCCCCCCCAAAGGAAAGAGAAACAGTGGAGTGCTACGAGATCTTCCGAAAGATCTCGGAAGCACTCCAATGTTTCACTTTCCTTCATGGCTTATACCTTCATATATACATAAACATATATATATATATATATATATATATATATATATATATATATATATATATATATATATATATATATATATATATATATAACTGTCTGCTGTCCACCAATTATAATGGTATAGAACAGCGACCAGTTGTATGTTAGATCTCGTGACTGTGATAACGCAAGCACTTGTGGTTCCTTTTCCCTTTCTCGTCTGAGTGACATTCAAGTAGATTTTGTTTCTTCTTCAGAGTAGGGGAGATGACTCAAACTTCCTGAGTTAACTTCAACAACTTTATTATAACCTCCATCACAGGAGTATAGGAAGGGTTAGTCAGATGACTGCCTTCTTGGAAGATGAGGAGAGAACTAATCTTAAAAGAGTGTCACATCGATAGCTGACATAGCTATCTCAGCATATACAAATAACAGATACATGGTCATATGACTCGGAAGTCACGTGTTTCCTCTACAGGTGATAGGTCACCAGCTTCTCATGGAAGGTGCTGTGACCTGTTTACAAGAGATGAATAATTGTTGATACAGGCAAATGCAAACCAGGCTACTGCAAGCATCGCATGGCATGGTCTAGTTTACGTCCTGCTGTGACATACGTATCACACTCCTATTCTCACCAGTGACCCCTTAAGTCATGGGTTTATTTACAGATATGGAAAATATCTGTATTTGATAATGTATTGCATTACATATATATATATATATATATATATATATATATATATATATATATATATATATATATATATATCACCATCTACGTCATGTGCGTATGACTGTAACATTATACAATATTTTTTGCTCATCAACGAAGATCGATAAGAGAAACTTTGGGGGCAGGTGAATTGTGCACGTTTTGTTCGAATTGGAAGTCTATCTAAGTAATCTAACATTTTTGTTGTAAAACAATACTCATACGAGAGGCAACCCCAATGCATTATAGGACCCTGAATTTGGTTGAAACAAGAGAGAGAGAGAGAGAGAGAGAGAGGGGGGGGGGGGGGGGGGGGGGGGGGGGGGGGGGGGGGGGGGGGGGGGGGGGGGGGGGAGGGGGGAGGGGGGGGGGGGGGGGGGGGGGGGGGGGAGGGGGGGGGGGGGGGGGGGGGGAGAGAGAGAGATGATGGGATGAAGCCTTCGCAAGCATCGTTTAACAAAGTAGAAGACAAGCGATTGTTGGAATTTCAAAATGATAACAGAGCGGGAGAAAGAATTTTAGAAAACATTAACCAGAAACGGTTTTTTATTGAGGACCTTAAAAAATTGTAGAATACGAAATGAAAATGTAGAAGGAGATGTGCAATTACAGTGAAAAAAAAAAAGGAATCGAGAGAGTTAAAGTTTAGGATATAACTTTTAATAAAGAATAAATCTCTAAACTTTGCCAAAGTGTTGGAAAAATCAATTCCATGTTATTGGCTAAATTTTAAAAGTTGTATTTACCTGTGAAATGGGTATGACAACAAAGGTGTCCCATTTATATCCAGCCAGTGTTATATGTCAAAACCAGAAAGCTAAAGCCATTTTGTCTATTCCACTGCAGTCTGAAGGGACACCAGTCTAGTTTTATAGGATAACTATGAATATATCATCATCATCATCATCTTCTTCAGCCGTTGCTAGTCCACTGCAGGACAAAGGCCTCAGACATGTCCTTCCACTTCCGTGTGATTAAGGTCTTTCTATACAGGCATTTTTTTTTTTTAGCTCGTCAATCCATCGTCTTCTCTTCCTTCCCTTGCTTCGTTTCCAATCTCTAGGGATCCATTCTGTTATTCGTTTTGTCCATCTATTATCTGACATTCTCATTATATGCCCTGCCACACCAATTTGTTTTTCTTACTTGTTGTTAGAATATCCTCTACTTTAGTTTGCTCTGGTATCCATGTTGCTCTTTTTCTGTCTCTTAGTGTTATTCCCATCATTATTCTTTCCATAGCTCTTTGAGTTGAAACTAGCTTATGTTGTAAAGTTTTAGTTAGGCTCCAAGTTTCTGATTATAAATTAACACTGATAGGATAATCTGATTAAATACTTTTCTTTTTAGAGAAAGTGGCATTTTACTTTTCATAATCTCATTTTCTTTACCAAAAACTCTCCATCCCATGTTTATCCATCTTTTAATTTCGGTCTCATGTCTGTCCTAAATATATATATTCATTAAAAATCTCTAGAAGATCGTCTGTACCGTTAATTGTTGTCTCTCTGCATTTTCTTTGAACATTATCTCAGTTTTACTCATATTCATTTTCAGTCCTACATTTCTGCTTTCGTTGTTCAAATCTTCCATCATCTTTTGTAACTCCTCCCTTGATTCACTGAGCAGAACTAAGTTGTTACGGTATTCCCTATTAACGTCAATTCCTACATTTTCCAACTCTAAATTCGTAGAAAAAAAAAAAAACTTGTTCTACGCATACTGTGAATATTAGGAGATATGGGGTCTATCGTTTTGTCTTATGTATTTTAGATGGCTGTACTACCCGTACAGATAATCTTCAATGTTCTAACATAAGATTTCATCTGTTCCCTTGCTTTTGAAGGGCTTTTACTACTACTGAAGGTTTGACAGAATCATAGCTTTCTCATGGTCTACAAATGCATACACAGCGGCTTGTCCATACTCTGATGATTTTTCCTTTAGCTGGTTAATTACATTGATATGGTCAGTTGTTGAATACCCGTTCTCAAAACCTGCCTGCTCTCTGTAGTTTCTCTCTATTCGGACCTAATACGATCTCTATCAATATTTTACATATGACTGAGACGAAAATTATTGGGCGATAATTTTCAGGTATTTTGTCTCCCTTTTGATAAAGTTTTTTCCAAGTGTAGGTATAGAGCATTCTTGCAAACTTCATACCATTAGTTGATAATATTTTCATTCTTTAAAGCAAATATCTGTTGGCGCCCTGTCCAAGTCTTCTTTTCATCATCTTGAAGCTTCTTCCTTCTTTAGTGTTTACGAATGTCTTGGGTTTTTTAGTTTGTTTATGTTTGGATAGTTCTGTTAGTTTTGTTTCATCTCTCTTGGATTTTACTCTCATTTCCAACCGTTTCTCTATTAATGTTTTCGCGTTTGATAATTTTCCTGACGTTTGATAATCTGAATCTTGTTTAGGAACCTTTTCCACCTCCATCTCTTGTGCTAATTCCAATACAAATTTTGTTAAGTTACCATTCATACCTTCTTTACTTGCTTCCATTTCATATGTAGCTGGGAGTATCTATTTTGTTATTGCTAAACTAAACTCATCAGATTTTTCTCTTATTATAATAGCGTTTATTTTCTTTCTTAAAATTTTTTTTTCTCTTTCTTTCCTTAGATCTAGATAAATTTTACTTCTAACCATTCTACGGTCGCTTGACTTTTAACTTGTTTAACACTGTTCCATCTTAACTAAATTAAGTTTTTCACTGAAAATAAAATATTTCATTTTTCGTTTCTCCGTTTGGGCTTCTCCATGTCCATTTTCTATGTTCCGTTTTATAAAAAAAAAAATAAAAAAAAAAAAAGTTCATGATTTTAGATTGTTGCTTTCAGCAAATTCCACAAGCATGTCTCCTCTGTCATTTTGTGTCTACTCCAAATTTAGCTACAGTGATTGATTCTCTACTCTTCTTCTAAGTACATATGTTTGAATGATCTTCAGTTTATACTTATGTAGTTTGATTATCATCTCGCAATTCTATCACTAATACTATAGAAATTTAATATATATATATATATATATATATATATATATATATATATATATATTATATATATATATATATGTGTGTGTGTGTGTGTGTGTGCGTGTGTGTACACCACACGCACACACACACACACACATATATATATATATATATATATATATATATATATATATATATATATATATATATATATATATATATATATACATACATATATATATATATATATATATATATATATATATATATATAATATATAATATATATATAATATATATATATATATATATATATATATATAGATATATATATATATATATATATATATATATATATATATATATATATTCCATTTCCGGAGTTATTACGTAAACAAAACAGCTATAAAAGTAAAAATTCATATAAATCTTAAACGTATAGATCTGAAAAAAAAGATAGCATAATATGATTAAACAAAAACTGAAGAATGCTTAAATCATTACCTATCTTTATTGGGGTTGTAAAAATCAGTGACGTTCCCCCCTTTGGAGAGGAGGACGTCAACTATGCTATAAAGAAAAACTGTGGAAGATTTGAATATTTAATGGGGGCACAAACTGCTTAATCCTTAACGATTCCAGAACAGAGAAAGATTAATTATTGGGTGCTTAGGCAACTATGTGGAATTCCTTATATGAAAATGAGGTTTTACATTTATTGTAATATTCTCGCATGCTAAGAATTATTTGGTTTTTAAAGTACATCCGGTACGGCGACTGACTCCCAGATGAGAATCGATTGTAAATTTCAGCAATCTTTTGGTGGCAAACACACTATTTCCCAATTTTCCATTTGGTTCAAGGGAAGAGAGAGATCCCGATCGTAGAAATGTTATTTCGAGGCGTTACTGAATATAGACGTTGCTTCTTTGAACAAGTTGACCTCCATCAAACATTCAAGATGGCTGGCAGTCACATGCATAGGATCCATTTCACATGACATGAGGTTTCACCACAGATTATTTGCAAACATTGTTTCTTCAAACATGCATAGAGTTGTAAAGTTACTATCGACAAGAAACATTGTTCTATTATTGGCACCACAAAGCAAACTACCCATCTAACCACCCTTGAGTCATTGTTTATTAAGCACCTTTCACCTACTTTAAACTCCAACACCTTGTGGGGCATCTCCATCTCTCTCTGGCTGTGAGGTTTACGGTTGTGTGCAGACCTTACCGTTTTTAGGTCACTCAGCTCTTTCTTTCTTCATGAATAAGTAGTTTTCTTCTCATTCCCCATTTTACGTTCGAGATATTTTAATTTAAAGTTTTATTGTAATTTTTAAGTTTACTTGTATTTGTGAACTTCAATTTCAGACTGATGATGTGTTGGTGACAACATGAAGCCTTTCTTAATAAAACACGTGTACATGACTGTCGTCTGATTGAGACAACCTTCTTCCTTTTATATTTATGGTTTTCCTGATGTGACTATATATATATATATATATATATATATATATATATATATATATATATATATATTATATATATATGATATATACTATATATATACATATATATATATAGATATATATATAACATATAATATACATATATATAATAGCTATTATAGATATAATCATATATATATATATATATATATATATATATATATATATATATATAGATATATATATATATATATATATATATATATATCGACAACTTAATATCGATATTTATGTATTTTGTCATCTGAATTGTTTCTTTTATAATAATAACAACAGAGAATTCGATGGGACAAGTAAGCTCTTTCCATCACTTTTGCCTGGTTTTACTCAGACATTTCTCTGACCCATTCCTACGACGCTGTAAAGGCATTTATTCTCGATTTAAGTCCAAGAAAGTCTTTACTTTATGCTGTCATTAATGCTCTGTGGAACATATTCCTGTCTGACCTTTTTTAGAAATGAAATATTTCTTGAGCATGAGATTTCATGACACATTATGTTTCAATAAGTGACAATACTGCATCAAGTCGCAAATACTGTAAAAATTGAAAAAGAAAGCAACTATAAGGCAATATCTGACATCGAGTAGGCAGAGATAGCAAAGGCCGTGACATCGAAGGAGAAAGTACTAAAGATAACGCAAGCTGCCAAACGCAATAATCGTATAGGGCAAAAGAAAGAACATCTGGTATATAGAGTTTTTTTGTCGTTTGCGGGAATTTTCGCTTGATGATTTCAAGCTTCCCATTGACCTTTGCCCAGAACAGACTCCTTTTTTTTTTTTTTTTTTTTGTTTTTTTTTTTTTTTTTTTTTTTTATCATATCGTGCTGAAACACTCTCTAAACCTTTCTAAAATTAATTTTGTTGTATTTACTATTTAACTAGCGCTTATCATTAAAACGAAAAAAAACCCTATGTGCCGTGACGGAAAATCCGATCTCGATATGTATTTCTTGCCATGAGATTCCTTCGACATTTCCAATAAACCTAAAGAAGAGTTCATTTAACAAAAGTGAAATGAACTCTTCTTTCATCTATCATACAAAAGACGTCGTTTTCTCGTTTTATATAACTATCACGTGAGAAGATATTGTTGCTTTTTTATCCCTCAAGGCCGGTATGAATGGAACTGAAGTTTTGCACGAGAACATGGCTCAGATGATGATCTTGCCAAGCATTATTTTAAGCAAAAGGTTATTTGTAGTTAAAGTTTATATCAAATGCGTCAAGTAAACGTACGTGATAAAAGAAAACCAAAGTTGCCCGTGGAAGTTATACACAAATGATAATTTTGTGAAAAAAATATACACTTAATTATTTCATTAGGCGTTACCAAATTAATTTACTTAAAGATTAATTTCCCCCGAAAACCCCAAGTTTATAGGTCTCTTGAGATCAATCTCTACTCCTTTGTGAAGTCATTAATTTGCTTTTTGAGGTTTTGGCATTTCGTCGCAATGATTTAGGAATATAATAATTAATATTTTAGTATGCGAATGCATAATCTATTCACCTACCATTTGATAGAATTTATTATTAAATAAATCCACGAATTGTTATTTGCAGTGCCCCTTTTTTCAGGTTAGAACAAAACGGTATGGCAGTTTTTGCTCCTAAATCAATAGAAGGCAAGAGCCCAAAATGTGTTGACAAAACTGTGTGAGCAAAACACAATTATTGTAAAATGGTGATACAATATTGAGTCTTCAAATAGTTCAAATATTATAATATTTGGTGACTTATTAGGACAGGGGATTCTTCAGTCTTTTGACTAAAAGATCCCAGTTTTCTCTTCTGGTTTTATTCTGTTATTAATCGCTGATTGTTCTTCTCCCGTCTTATCCTCCTTAACCTCAATATCAAAATTAAACTCGTCTATATTAATGGAAAATCACTTAGAATTAAGAAAACATTTCGTCTGGATTAAAGTGACATAGTAACCTTTTTTTTTTTTTCCTGTACTTTTTGAATTTTGTGTGGTTTCCCATGAAGCACCAAATATCCCTACATCTAGAAAATAGTAGAAAAAGCAGAGAATAACATTTTTGTTGGAACAATGATGTGGAATTCTGAAACACTTCTAAAACCTGATGCCACTGAATATCAAAATCGAATCATCTTCATGACGTCGAGAATGTAGACAAGTGAGATAATAAAAACGAAAAGTTTTATAAGTAGGAAGAAAATAAGTATCATCTTAGGCTAGGATAAACAAGCAAAAAATGAGCCGAAGTTTCTTCGTAGCAATCGAGATTTCTGTACAAGCGTATAATGCTGTATGAAAACTCTCGATGTGCGGCAGTATGAAGCTCTCAGCCAGACACACGATCCATGGCTAACTCTCCTACGGCTAGCCTTAACTTTAAATAAAATGAAGACTACTGAGGCTAGATGGCTGCAATTTGGTATGTTTGATAACTGGAGGATGGCCGATCACCATACCAATTTGCAGCCCTCTAGCCTCAGTAATTTTTAAGATCAGAAAAAGTGCGGCCAGACAAACAAAGCCATCTCTGATTTTCTCATCCAGAGAACTAAAAGGAAGGAAGGAATATTGCATAAACTCTTTTTTTATCTGACTATCTCACGATACGAGCAACAAACGTTGGCTAATTATTATTTCAAATAATAATGGAGGAGAGTGCGGGGAGGACGGAGCGTCCGTCAATAAAAGTATATACTGAAACCGGGTATGATAGTAACGTAGTTATTAAAAAAATCAAACAAACAAACAAAAAATAAGTTATATAAAAAGCGAAAGATAAAAAAGTTAACGAAACAAATGGAATGGAAAGGGTATATTTTCTTTAAAAGTCCAGGGTGACGTCCGGTGCATGTGATACACGGAGAGAGAGAGAGAGAGAGGAGAGAGAGAGAGAGAGAGAGAGAGAGAGAGCGAGCGTGTTTTGTGTCTCTAGTAATGGACCGTTGCAAATCATTTTGAAAAGTTTTCTCTTCTCTTGGCACTTTTGGTTGTCTTGTTTCGTCTCTCTCAAAATTTCCTTTCATTTCTCAGACAGCTCAGAGTGGCGTGAGGAGCAGTAGGTGCTTTGCTCTTTTATTATTTATTTATTTATTTATTTATTTTTTTTGGAAATCTTGCGTGTTTCGTCATGATTTATTTCTACTTATCGTTTCCCTAGAACAGCCAGAATTGGTAATAACATGATATAAACGGACATTTTAAT
>NC_061097.1:61821357-61826357 GCF_015104395.2 Macrobrachium nipponense | reverse complement strand
AAATGTCACTGTTCTAAATGTTCAGTATTTCAGCACTACCTTGATTGATGGACCTTCTGGCGCCTTCACATAGTTCGCGGTCATCAGTAAAAGTTCTTGTCTAATAATCCCATAAATTCTCATACTTGAGATTATATCTCATTCATTTGTCTGCGAATGTGTAAACTTACGCACGCTACTGAACGAATGAATGCATGCACGCTAGTCTATTCTGATGTACGTGCATTTTCCCATTGCTCATGGACAAGTTCTATTTACCGCACTGATGTCACAATCATATGACTTTGACTTAATCCAGGCCACCTGTGTGCTCGCGATCTCGCCACTGCGGCCGGAAATGTTATACATTTTGTCTTGTTTGAACATCCTGAGGAATTCACTGTTTATAAATTTTCTAGAGTTGTAAAACACTCGTGGCTGTCCTGTTTTCGCATCCAACTGCCTGTCACTCGTTATCCAATTGATGTTTTACTTATTGCATACCAGTGCCTTAATATATATATATATATATATATATATATATATATATATATTATATATATATATATATATATATATATATATATATATATACATATATATATAATATATATATATAGGATATATATATATATATATATATATATATATATATATATATATATATATATATCTATATATATATACTACTATATATAGATATAGATTTATCTATCTATCTATCTATATCTATCTATCTATATATATATATATATATATATATATATATATATATATATATATATATATATATATATATATATATATATATATATATATATAAATTACTTGCACCTACGGTATCTTACGAATGGAAGATGTGGTAAACATCCATCGTTTATTGGACCTTTCTAAGAGTGACTCGGGCTTTCTATTCACGGCTAAGTGGCAGTCAGAAAGACCAATGTCTCTGGGAAAGTTTTCATGACTTTTTCTGTCGGGAAATACTTTTCTAATGACATTGAAACACAACAGTATGTGCCTCTGTCGAAGGTATTCACAGAGAGCAGGCCACCTGGACACTAGATTTTGTTAGTAATGGTTCCGGAAACTTAATTGTAAGAAGTAATAAAATAAATACGTAAATAAATAAACAAATTAAAAGATAAATAAAAGCTAACTATCAGTAATCTTAAGCGATCACGAATTTTATGAATGAAAAAATAGAATAAAACAAGGAATACAATTTTTCCAACTGATAATTAATCAACATAAGTTAAAACTGACTACAAATACCAAATAATCTTAAACCTTATTTCAAATACCGAATGATTCAATTATCGAATGGTTTTATAATATATTCTAAGTCCCAACCAAACCTAACCTTGCCTAATTTATTTCATGTTTGGAGCGACTCTAAAATTCATTTCAAGTATTGAATGGTTTTGGTATTTATTTTCAATACGGAATGATTTTAAAATCTATTTGAAGTACCTCGGAGAGCACAAGGTGTCCTAAGAAATAAAATCGTCAAGTATTATTACACATAAGGACAGTTATGGCATTCGTTTCACCATTAATGCATCGAAGTGTATATACACATACTGTGCAATTGACAAGCACGAAATCATTGAATGAATTCCTAACGTTCAAGTTGAAGAAGTTTTGCAGAAAGCGCTATAAAATTTAGTGCAACATTCATCAGTACCACATCTGCTGTACAAACTTCCTTTATTTTGCAACCCCTTCTTCGGTCCCTCTTTCAAAAACAGGAAAAATGGGGTCAAAATACCTTCCCCTGAAAGAGAATTTTTGAATGCAATTAAATCACAACATGAAGGCTGGTTCTCTCCCTGACGAAGCCCACTCTGACCCTAAACCCCTCGACAAGTTTTCGTGGAGTCAAAATAAAGTTACAAACACATGGCGTTGTAATTAGAGCGCTAAAATTATTCCTCGAAAAAAAAATGAGAAGGAAAAATATCCGTGAAAGGAAATTTTAAAAGCTGATTAATTCCTGTTGGCGAAACCTTTTGAGTCTAATGAGATTTTGATGAGAGGGAGCGACCCGTATGAAGGATGCTTTGTTATCATTTGCGTCTTCTGGGATTTAAGAAACTGGCTCTCTCTCTCTCTCTCTCTCTCTCTCTCTCTCTCTCTCCTTTGGCTCCGACCAACATTTTTATTTATCAATTTTCCAGTTTCCCAAATCTTTTCATTAACAGATCTTTTATCTCTCTAAGTTAGCATTTCAGCTCCTGAATCCAAACTCAAGTACTCTTTTTCCTTAATCTGAGTCATCTTCTGATCGTACAGCTGGCAGCCTCAGTAAAGCTTAATTCACATCCACGATATCTCACTCCCTCCAACACCAAAAACCTATTTTTACATTCTATTCTAAATTTATCCTTTTCCTATCCTTCCCTTCTAATCATAAAAATATCGTACGTATCAATAACAGGTTTTCCCTTTTTCTGACTTTTTAACTTAAGCCTTATTTTTGCAAAACTAAGATGATGATCACTACCAATATCTGCTCCCTGATTAACATGAACATCTAACAAATAAAAAAAAAATCAGATTGATCATAATTGTTGTTGGTAAAAGGCAAAGAAGCCTTTTACCAACAACAATTATGATCAATCTGATTTTTTATATAATTTTTTTCTTATATTTTCCACACAGTGACACCATATCGTCTTGAGTACGTTGTGATGTTGACAAAGTTTGCCCTGCTAGACAGAAACTCCCAAATCTTACTCCACTCTCACTCATCCTACCACGGACACCCATCTTACCCATACAACCCTCAAATCCCTCATTTGAGCATCCCATTATCACAGTGAAGTCTCCAAAACAAATCAAAACATCATAGCAACTCTTCATTTTCTACCTGCAACGGTCCATTTTTCTACCTGCAACTGTCCATAAAAATGAGTCTTTCCTTTCATTAGGTACATCATTAGTGGGTGTATAACACTCAAACAGGCTGATGTTACCACTGATTTGATTTGAACTGTGCACACAACGATCGCCTGTCCATAGAATCCCATTCACAAAGAACCTTTTCTGCCTTGTATCCCAAAAGCTGCCCGTGGGAAGGCGCATAGTTTGCAAGTAAAGGTGAGACATCTTAGTGTTTGAGTGATGGGCTATTTTTACCATTTCCATGGAACATGTTTTATTGAACTTTTTCCGTATGCACTGTCTGTGAAGTGACTGGGAGACGAAGCCTCCTCTTTTTGGTTGCTTATGGTTTTATACTCTACACACCGTTTTATTTTTTTCCATGTGTATGCAGTTCTTTTTATGATTTTCTAAAACAAGTGACCTTTGTTTTTTCCTCGGATGTTATTGTATCAGGTCACTTGACAGATAGTTTTGACTTCGGCCATGACAGACTATGACATTTTACTGGGATACTTAATATGATAAGAGATTCATTTTTCCAATCACTGATGTGCTAGAAGTAAGGAGTCATACCCTTAACTTCTTGAATTCATTTCCTTTTTTGCCGTATTAAGTCTGGGAATAAAATTTTCTATCTTTTTTATAGATATTGAGTTTCATTTAGCCTAGCAATAGATACTGCAGCTCATTAATAGAGGAGACTGATGGAACGATGCTACGTGGTGACTTAAGAGGTAGGTGTCTTTTTTCCTGTGATCTTTGAGATTTGTTGATTAGAGGAAAATGGTTTTGTTGGGGGATAATATATATGATATATATATATATATATATATATATATATATATATATATATATATATATATATATATATATATATATATATATATATATATATATATACACACACACACACACAACACACACATATATATATATATATATATATATATATATATAGATATATATATATATATATATATATATATATATATTTTGTATGTATATATGTGTGTGTCTTTGTGTGTATGTGTGTGTGAGAGAGAGCCTACGACATCCGATTAAATATAAGGAATAACGGAGCGTTACAGGCTTATTCCTGTAAATACCTTTCAAGTCTCTATTGGCGTTATGTTTAATAAAGATTACATACCAAGCATTCAATCGACTAGAGAGCACGCGGCCAGGGTACAAATTTAGCAAGTACCAGCAATGTTACAGCAGAATACCAGACGCTTGAGGGAAAGGTAAACTATCTCAAGACACGCTTCGCACAGGCAAGGGAATGTAAATGTATACTTAAAATAAAAACAAATAAAAATGTCGTTGCAGCTTGTTTTACGTGCTTGCGTGCTTTGGGGAAAAAAAGTTTTGATGGTCTGGGGGGGGGGGGGGGGGGGGGGCGATGAATGGGGGTACGTAGGCTGCCGCTGTGTGTTATAGCTGCGTGCATGCCCTTTTTTCTTGTACATAATATACACGCATTTTGTCTGCTGCTCAGTGTTAGCTTGTGCATAAAAAGGTACACATCTATATTGACAATGCACACCATTGCTATACATCACATAATTTTGTTAGACAACCAAAGAAAATAAGTTAAAATTTAATACAACGATTTCGGTGTACTCTTGATCTGAAAAAAAAAAGCGTTTTTAGAGTGCGTGAACTTAACGTAGCAGGCAAAAGAGAAATGTGGGAAAAAAAAATTCATCTTGATTGATTAGCTTCCCTTTTCGTTCCACCGAAAAAGTCAAGTTTTTTACTTCTGGTGATCTTTACTTCTTTGTAGTAATTCAATTCAGTCCTTTTATAGCTGGTATGAACTGATAAGGAGTCACTAATCATAATTCCATGAAGCAAGTCAAGTCTCTCCTTCATTTATTAATTTTCTGTTACTAGTAGTTTTATCGTCCATTCTCATTTTCACCACCATTTTCCTTCTTTTTCTTTATTTTTTTTTTTTTTTTTTTTTCTTTTTTTTTCTTTTTCTTTTTTTCATTTTTTTTCGTATTTTTTTTTTTTTTTTTTTTTTTTTCTTTTTTCTTCTCTCCCCACATTTCTCTTCCTTCGCCCCTTCCCTCCCCGCCCCCATTTTTTTTTTTATTTTTTTTTTTTTTTTTTTTTATTTTTTTCTT
>NC_061097.1:61798857-61813857 GCF_015104395.2 Macrobrachium nipponense | reverse complement strand
AATGAATGTCTCTCACCCATAAGCGTATAGTCTATAGTTGAAGGCGAAAACATATTACGTCATCTCTATAGGAATAGCTATGAATAAGGACCCTTGTTCCATTCACAGGACCTACCGCGATGGAAAAAAACTTAGCTTAGCTTAATTCTATTTACTAGGGGCTGAATAACATTGCGGCTTGGGGGGTCTTACGCTTGTTTGCGCCGATAAAGAAATCACCTAGCTAAGACATTCTCAAAGAGCAAAAACAAACTCTGTTCCAAAGGCTTATGAGCTTTCACTCTCTGTAAGTCTTACGCACTTCAAAATGAAAAATGGATCACTTAAGGCATGTTATCTTTAAATTTGGGAAATCTGAACACAGAAACAAACATTTCATTCTACGATGCACAAGTTCTGATGTGAATTAATCATATTACCACAATTATAATTGCATTCCAAACTTACATTATAAGATTCCTCTCCCCAGAAGATTAGTTATTCCGGGGTTGAATCCAACGATTCACAACGGGATAAATAATCGGCAACTACATTGTTCTTACCAGATATGTGCTCAACCTTTATATTATACTGTTGCAAGCACAAAAGACCATCCTGGTCAGCCTTTGATTATGGTTTTTCATCCGCTGTATGAATGACAGTGGATTGTGATCAGACAACACTAACAGTTCTTCCTTCCTAGGTCTGTTCACATACACTTCAAACTTTTTTCAATGCAGTGATTAAGGCTAGAGTTTCCTTTTCAATAGTTGCATAGTTTTGCTGATGCTTTTTCAGTTTCGAAGACAGGAAACACACAGGGTGTAGAAGGTTATTTTCATCTTCTTGAAGTAGAACAGCTCCAATTCCACAATCAGAGGCATCAACTTGTATCACAAATTTCTTATTAAAGTCTGGAGCTTGAAGCACGGGTCTTGAAGTTAAAATGGCTTTTTACCTTCTCAAAGGATTCTTGACATTCTGGAGTCCAAACAAACTTAGCTTTGGGACTAGTTAAGTCGTCAAGGGAGCTACTACGGCTGAGAAATTTGGACAGAAACGACGATAGAATCCAGCCATGCCCAAAAATCTTTGTAGTTGCTTCCTAGTAGTAGGGGGTAGCCTTACGGATACCTTCCACATTAGCATTTACCGGAGCGAGAAGGCCTTTTCCCCAACTTCAAACCCAAGGTACTGAACAGTCGCCTTCCCAAACTCACTCTTCTCTAGGTTGACTGTTAGTCCTGCCTCTTGTAGTTTCTTGAAAACTTTCTTCAGGATCTGCAGATGTTCTTCCCACGTTGTAGAGTAAATGACTATGTCATCAAGGTATACACCTACTCCCTCTATAGATCCTAGCAGTTGATCATCACTCGTTGAAATGTGGCTGGTGCATTCATCAGACCAAATGGCAATACAGTATACTGATACAATCCAAAAGGAGTAATAAAAGCTGACAGCAACTTCGCAATCATCTAAGGGTATCTGATAATATCCCTTCAATAAGTCTATCTTGGAAACAAACTTGGCTTGCCCAATATTATCAAGTAACTGATCTATAAGAGGCAAGGGATAATTGTCAGCCATACTAATGGAATTCAGTTTCCTATAATCAGTACACATCCTAAAGGAGCCATCAGGTTTCTTCACTAACACACACGGAGAACTGAAGTGACTTGAACTGGGTTCTGCTAATCCATGTTGCAGCAAATACTGAACTTCTTTCTCAGAACATCTCGATGATAAGGTGATAAGCGATAAGCTCGTTGTTTGAACGATTTTCCATCCTCTTTGATCTTGATTTCATGTTTGGTCAGATTAGTATGTCTGGGCACGTCTGCAGAAATCTCTGTGAAGCTTCTAATCACTTCACTCAATTCCTCACCTTGTTCAACATTAAGATGTTTCAGTTTATCCTCCAAATTTTCCAAAATTGAAGAATTATTCATCTTGCTTTCAGCTCCAATTCATAGCCGTCATCGTCTTCTGTAGATGAAGTTGTCTGTATTATTGACACAGTTTCAGTTTCTAGTTTCTGAGAAGTAAGGTTTCAAAAGTTCACATGTATCTCCCTCTGTCGTTTTCTTCTTTCTGGAGTTTCAATCACATAAGTTCTATCACTTGACTTCTCAATTATCCTGTAGGGACCTTGAAATTTATTTGTAAGGGGAAATCTCTTTGACTGGCAGAAACACTAACACTTGTTTGACCAACTCTAAAACTTCTTAGCTTAGTCTTTCTGTCATAGTTCCTTTTCATTTTCTCTTGATCATTTCAGATTTTCTAAAGAGAATTTTCTAATCTCTTCCAACCTTTTCCTTAAGTTCTTCACATACTCTCCTTGGATTTCCTCTTTATTTTCTACCCAATTTTCTGCAAGAATCTTCAAAGGTCCTCTCACTTCTCTTCCAAAAATCATCTCATTGGGTGAATATCCCACGCTTTCTTGATAAGCATTCCTAACTTCAAATAACATTAAGGGTAAACCAACATCCCATTCTCTTCCTGACTCAGAACAATACTTTGTCAACATACTTTTCAATGTCTGGTGGAACCTTTCCAAGGCACCTTGAGTTTCTGGATGATAAGCAGTTGATAACTGTTGTTTTACCCCTAATAAGTTCATCACATCCTGGAATAACTTGGAAGTAAAGTTCGTTCCTCTATCACCTTTGTACTAATTTCCTGGTATACCAAACTTGGAGAAAACTCCAATAATGTTTCTCAGCAACTATCTTGGCTTGGAGATATGTTTCTGACAGGGATCGCTTCAGGATATCTGGTAACAGGACACATTAATGTCAACAGATATTCATTTCCTTTCTTCGTCTTCGTAAGCGGTCCAACCATATCTATAATCACCTTGTTAAAGGGTTCTCCTCTAACTTCTATAGGTTGTAAGGGGGCTTTCTGAATGGTTTCATTAGGTTTTCCAACTATCTGGCAGGTATGACACTCTCGACAGAACTGCTAACATCTTTATGAAGTCCAGGCCAGAAAAAATATCTCATGACCTTCTCCATAGTCTTCCTGACTCCCATATGTCCAGATTCATGAGCTACTGCCACCACTTGCTTTCTCAATGGACATGGAATCAAAATCTGATGATATTCGCCCCATTCAGCATTTCCGGGTATATCTGAAGGTTTATACTTCCTCATCAGTAAACTTTCCTTCAGATAATAACAGGTAGGAGTTTGTTGCATCTCTTCTGATCAAACAACTCTGAAGAACAAATCAGCTAAAGATGCATCCCTCTTCTGCAAGTCCATTAGCTTCTCTCTTGTTACCTGTCCAACTTCAATAGTTGAAGCATCAATATCTGCTACCTCAGCTACTGCAGTTTCCCGACTATCTTCAGGAACACCTTGACTACTCGGAGTCTTTTCAGGAACAAACAGATTCTTCCTTTTCTTGGGAAATCCTTTCTTGGTCAGCTCCACGGGAGGCATCACTCCCCTGGAAACAATTGTTCTAAGTTCAAAGATCCTTCACTAGATCCATCTTGGGCGTGCAAATCCTCAGTTTCTTCACCAACAGTCGTAATTCTCCTCATACTTCTGGTAGTTACACAACTAGGAACAGTGGGGGTTTATTCTTCTCCAACTCTAACCGTAGGACTAATCCTCACGGTTTGTCTGTCACTACAGGACAAGGAACAAATGGAACACCACCAACTTCATTTCCAACAGAACATGTACACCTTCCACAGCCAGTGAGTCCTTTACAGCAAAATCAACACTCCCTGTCACCAATTCACAGGACAGGTGTAAGCGGCATATAGGAGTTACTTCCTCTCCTCCTATACCCTTCAATATAAAACTGAATCTCCAGTGAGATTCTTCTCCAAAATTGGGTGAGCACCACGTAACACCACACTATGGTTGCTCCCTGTATCACGTAAAATCTTGACTGGTACCTGCACACTCTCTTCCTGAGTTGCCAGTGTACCCTCATATATATATGGCTTAAAAGCCTCCAAACTGCTCAGCCACTCACTGCTTGAAGTTACATTTCCACTGGTTGCTAAAACACTCAGCTTGTTTAGTTTCAGTCCTCCCTGTAGACGGACTCTCCCTCACATTGTTCTTAACAGTCTGTTTGACCTGGTCACCTCTTACTATTTGACCAACAGGCTTGGACTGCTGATAATTCCAATAAACATCTCCTGACTGAAATGTCCTGCTCTTCCACACTTGAAGCAGACAACATTAGGCTTTTGAAACTGTCTTGCAAAATTAGATGAGGATTTCACATTAGTTTGCTGAGGAGTATTATTACTTGTAGGTTTCCCATTATATAATTGTTCCTGAAACCTGGATGAGACTTAAAACCTGGGCGTGGTTGATTCTGGTACTTGACATTATAATTATGCCTGCTACTAATTATATTGTAGTCTTCACTCAGTGTAGCAGCTTTGTCAAGTTTTTAACCTCTCTCTCTCAAATAGGCTCTTATATGCTCAGGAATACCTTTAAATATTGCTCTAAAACAACTAACTCTTCTAACTCTTCAAAAGTTGTAACTTTAGCTGCCTCCAACCATCTTTTAAAACACCTTCTCACTTTATAAGCATAAACCAAGAAAGTTACTTTTTCATCCTTTCTTAAGTTTCTGAATCTTTCATTGTAGTACTCTGGGGTCAACTGGTATACTTGTAGCACTTATGTTTGAGCACCTTATAGTCTTACACTGATCAGCTGTTAAGGCTAGATAAGCACTTCTCCCTTTACCAATCAAGACACTTTGTAGCAAAACTGACACATTTATCTTCTGGCCATCCCATACCTGAAGCCACTTTCTCAAAGTGATCAAAGAACTCATCTGGAGCCTCTTCAGTAAACTTAGGGATTAAACTTACTGCACTCTTACTACATCAAATGCAGGGTCTTGTGATTACCATGGTTAGGGTTAGACGGTGTTGCAGGTAATGTGGATCTAGCTCTTATCAATTCCATCTCCCTTTCATGTCTTGCAATTTCTCTTTCCTCTTTTATCCTTTGCCTTTCATCTTCTGCAGCTTTTTCTTCTTCTCTTTCTCTTCTTTCTTGTTTTCCCTGTCTATTCTGTCTTTTTCAGCTTGTATTCTCTCTTTTTCAGCCTGTATTTTCAGCTTAATCAAACTTTCTTCTGCTTCTATGCGTCTGAGTTCCAACTCTGCATCACTTTTCTCTTTCTTTTCTACTTGCTTATTTATAAGATCAGCCTGTGCTACATTCAACAACTCTTGAGCCAATTCTAACTCATCATCATCAGTTATTCTACCAGAGTCTATCAATGCTTGCATGACAATGCATTTGATTTGTGCTTTTATCATGCTACTAGTCACATGACAACCACATGCTGCTGCTGCTAAAGCACTCCACTGTGCCTTAGTCAGAGTAGTTTCAGACAACACTTGGATGGAAGGGGCTGCTAAGAATTCCTGAGTATCGAATGGAGCCATTTTTCTCAAATATAATTCTTACAATAAAATGCAAAAACAAATATATGGTCACTCTTCTAACAAAATATATTCCTAACACCACCAGTATAAGCTAGAGTGATAATGTGATTTGTTTTCCTCCCTGGTTTCTGGGGATCATTGATATTTGGTACATAAAATGCCAAATATCCCGGGTCTGGGCACCATCAATACTTGTGAGGAAGTGGCGTAGAGTATCTGTTCTGGATACCATTAATACTTGGTGCATGAAATAGTCAAAGATCTGTGTCTGGACACCATTAGTATTTGTTAACCCAAATTGCCAAGTATCGGTTACTACACTTACCATTTGTACTTGCTAATACAAGAGACCCTTTTTAAGTCTGGAGGTCTGGAGGAGTACAGAGCGATTACCTGGGTCTGGGACACCCTTTGTACTTAGGGCACAGTTCATTCAAGTACCTGGTTGTTACTTACCTCACTACAGACAGACATCTGACCCTTCATCACAAATACTAAACGACTGAATACTCTAAAGGTAAGAGTGATCCCTTTTTTCTAACTGAACAGTCAAGAAAACAATCAGTCTAAGTTCATTAAAATATGTGTGAGGTAATCTTAATTAAAGGGTATCACTCGTGCAAATTCAAATTTAAGTATTTCCCTGATTCTGTTTTATTTGTGGGAAACGTCACAATTATCACTCTATATTTCTACCTAAACAAAATAAAATATAGCTGGTGGTTCAATGAAATACTCATATGAATTTTAAATACAAAAGTTTATTTCTAAATTCAAAATTTATAAGTGAAATTCACAATCTCAGGGAAATTGTTATTACTTGAAAACAAAAGTTTAATTAATTCTTGAAGTAATTATTAAGCCAAAATTAAATCAAAGTTTATCAAGAAAATTAATTAAATTAAATCATAAAGCAATAATTAAATTTGAAATTAAATTTAATTAAATGCAAGTTAATTCACAAGTGTAAGATTCAAAATGTACACAATAGAATATTATTCAAACTAATTAAACAAAATAAAGACAATGCAGAAAAACATAATGCATATATAAAAACAATTAAAGCATTGACAGTACAATCATTAAGCATATAAAAAAAATGGAATATGTGAAAAGAACCAAACAGCAAAAAGATAAATGTTTAGAAATAATAAAACGTTGAAGTGCACTTCACAACATTTGTAAAAATACCTTATACACAGCTGCAGCGTCAATCAAAAGGCCTGTTACAATTTTACACTTTTTCACTATGTTTTCGTGGCGCCTTCACTAAAACCACTAAATGCAATACTATGTTCAGATCCCACAAACAACACATATATTACTAAGAATTATATAAAAATGAGTGACCAGCTCGTTACGTTAAGTTACTGAGAGAGCCTCGCGAGCGAGCGAGAGCGAGAGAGAGAGAGAGATTCTTAGAGAGAGAGAGAGAGTATAACGCACGCCGCCTATGCCTCAAAGCGAAAGAATGAATGTCTCTCACCCATAAGCGTATAGTCTATAGTTGAAGGCGAAAACATATTACGTCATCTCTATAGGAATAGCTATGAATAAGGACCCTTGTTCCATTCACAGGACCTACCGCGATGGAAAAAACTAGCTTAGCTTATCTATTTACTAGGGGCTGAATAACATTGCGGCTTGGGGGGTCTTACGCTTGTTTTGCGCCGATAAAGAAATCACCTAGCTAAGACATTCTCAAAGAGCAAAAACAAACTCTGTTCCAAAGGCTTATGAGCTTTCACTCTCTGTAAGTCTTACGCACTTCAAAAATGAAAAATGGATCACTTAAGGCATGTTATCTTTAAATTTGGGAAATCTGAACACAGAAACAAACATTTCATACTACGATGCACAAGTTCTGATGTGAATTAATCATATTACCACAATTATAATTGCATTCCAAACTTCATTAGTAAGAAGAATATATATATATATATATATATATATATATATATATATATAATAATATATATATAATATATATATATATATATATATATATACATATTTTTGCTAAGAAAATTCCTTTCCTTCATTTTCCTAAATATTTGCATATACTCGTGCTATACCCTGTATAAGTACAAATACCATATAGAATTGGATGAAGTTTGATGACGTTGGAAATTAAATAATGACATAGAGGCGCCTTGTTAGTTCAGTCTGTGTTAATTAAATCAGCATTTCCATTTCGGTTTCACTCAGGGCAAAGGTAGTTAATTATGTTCACAAAAGAGACTATAATTAAATCTTGTTTTGTTTTATATAATGAACAATATTACTCTTTGAATTGTGAAGGACTTTTAAAGTCATTAGCCTGGAACCTATTCCTACTTCAACAGAAGAAAATGCTTAACCCTTATGACGCTGTCTTAATTAGATAAATCTTTGGTTTTTTGAAGAAACTCAGTGATAGTTTTCTTATCAGTGTTTTATACCTAGTATCAGACTTTTCCTTCTCCTGACAATCATTTTATAATATTTCATTGCGTTTCTTTTAATACATCTAGATTATACCTAAGAATTCTCTTCGAACTCTTACTTAAGAAACTTTTACTCAAGACTTTTTTCGTTGCTCCTGATATACTGAGTATTATATATCTATATTTTTCAGCCCTGAAGATGGGATTTTTATCCCGAAACATAGGTAATAGAAACTAAATGAAGTTATAACTGAAAATGCTGACGTTTCTGCCCGCCTTACTGTTCCTATAAAGATTCGACTCTCTGGAAGCGACAATGCTATTTATTAATATATTCATACATACAAATATATATATATATATATATATATATATATCTATATATATATATATATATATATATATATATATATGTATGTATATGAATATGATACTGGCCAAGTCGGCACAGAAAACCAGATAATAATTGAAAGCCCAATGAATTCCAGCCAGTAGTTTTCTGAAGGACATGAAGTGATATGAAAGCAGCTCTCCTTTTGGATTTTTCCTCTTATCATAATTGCATTAGGTTGAAAAGGTTTCAGTGCAGGAATAAAAAAGCTTAAAAAAATCCGTGTCACTTGACATGTTTCCATCTGCCTCAGCGTCTTTTGTTGTGCAAAAGAATTTCAGTGGATTAATTACTCCGTCGTGTTTACGAATTTTTCCTCCATCTTCAACGAAATTTGCCGTCAAACGATTAAGGGTAGGAGTGAGTTGGATCATGAGAGGACCTTGACATCATTTTGCAATTAAACTGATGTCATGATTACGCTTTGATGAGCGAGGTCTTGGTGGTACTTTGTATATTTATTTATTTATCTATTAGGGGGTTGGTAGAGATAGGTTGATTGCGAATACTCGAGGGTTTCAATGCAAATGTGTTAGCACACAAAAGGGAAACACATGTACAGTTGGGCTCAAATCTCATGCGACATGATTCTCTTTGTATCGTCCAGATTCTCAGACTCAACGTGACGTTGCCAAGTAGTGTTAAACTCTTTTTTTTCTAATATCATACTGTCGACAAGTTTGCGAATTCACACCTAGCCCTATTTTCTTTATGGGTATATAAATATGATCCCTTTTATGCATTTGTATGATTCGTAATCTGTGTGATTTGAACTGATTTTTCTTTTACGTTGCTTAGTTCAAAGTGCGGTGTGATAAGGTTAGCGGTGCCATCAGTGGAAGCGCACTTAACATGCTCCTCGGAATGATCAACATAACTAGTACGTCTGCAGCATTATGACAGTAGACCTAATAAGCTCAACAGTCATGACAACATGTTCAAAATGTTCCGAAAGAGATTTTTCTGAAATTTGCTACATGTGACATTTTCTTACAGTTTTGAAATATATGAGAGATTTCACTCTTATGAAGCGTATTATGACCTTATTTTATTCAATAATCGCGTTTCCGTATTGAAATAATAAATAGATATAGTGCATGTTAGGTTGCCAGTTATTGAATTTTGAACGAAATCAAATGGAACATGTTGCATGAGATTTGAGCATCACTGTACATTGCTAATTCAAATATATGTGTGTGTATATATATATATATATATAATATATATATATATATATATATATATATATATATATATATGTATATAAATATATATATATATATATATGTATGTCTATATATATATATATATATATATATATATATATATATATATATATATATATATATATATATATATATATATATATATATATATATATATATATATATATATATATATATATATATATATATATATATATATATAAATATATATATATGTATGTATATATATATATATATATATATATATATATATATATATATATATATATATATATATATATATATATATATATATATATATATATATAAATAAAGGTTTTTTGCCAGGAAGGAAAAAAATGAAAAAAAGCGAGATAGCCGAGTACTTTCAGTCCTGTTCGGACCCTTTACTGAAGGCAAACTGATTTTACAGAGAACACATAGTCAAAAGAAGGCTTAATATCCAAACTGACACTACAAGATTAGCAATAAGGGCGATTTCACTCTACAGAAAGGAGGAACCGCCTGAGGGTAGCCACACCTTGAAGGGTACACACGCAGTAAACAAGTTATTGTTCCAGAAAACAGTACATTTTGAAAAAACACGGAAGCATATATAATCAATATCATGAATTTTACACAAATTTTCCCCAAAAAATTATTATTAATGAAAAGACGAAAGGAAATATAAATATATATATAGAGCAAGAGAAAGAGGGAGAGAGTATATCGAACCAAAGAGAGAGAGAGAGAGAGAGAGAGAGAGAGAGAGAGAGAGAGAGAAATAATAACTATATACATGTGGGACTAATTTAGTAGTTGTTCATTTATTTTAATGTCCTTTCATAAACATCTTACAATATATGGGTCCAAATGGTACAATCCCAGACTAAGATTTAGGTTGTTTTTATTAGTGATTTTTATAATTGCCGATTCCAGTAAATTGATTTCCTTGAAACATAATCATTAGATCTAGCAATTACCGAGGTATCACCCCAATTAATACAATGAGATTTTTCACTCAGATGGATAAACAGTGCATTTGAAGTCTGGGCTGTTCTAACTGAATCATATGCTACTTAATACGTACACAAATTTCTACTTGACTGACCAACGTAAAACGATGGGCAATCCTTACAAGGAATTTTGTAAATGATGTTGTTATTTGTTACGGGACTATTCTTAATTAGCATATCTTTAATGGTATTGTTATAAGAGAACACTACATTAACATTAAACGATTTTAATATTGATTTTATGGTTTCAAATCCAAGAAAGCAAGGTAAGCTAAGTACATAAATCAATTAAATGAGGTGGGTAGCAGAGATCGTTTCCTATCTTTTTTATGTATTCTATTTCTTGGTCCAGATATTGTGGACTTGTGATACGTAAAGCGCGTAGGAACATAGAAGAAAAAATTGAAATTTTAATATTAAGATGGTGGCCAGAATAAAAATGTACATATGTTAAATTATTTGTGGGTTTTCTATAAATACTGAATTTGCATTGGAAAGATTCCCAATGTATTAATACATCTAGGAAAAGGATGACATTGTTATTTTCGATTTCAACAGTGACATTTATGGATGGCACTAAATTATTCAATTTAGACAGTAAATCATTTACAAATCGATAACCAACAGGTTAGACTACTAAGATATTGTCGACATATCAGTACTATTTTTAAGGGGACAAGTGTGATATTTCGGGAGGTGTTGTCTCTCAAAAAATTACTTATATAAGTTTGAAAGAAGAGGTGATAAAGGGTTACCCATGGCCATACCAAATATTTTTTAGTAATATTTCTCCATTAAAAATAAATCTGCAATCACAAATACATAACTTAATCAAGGAAATTTTTTGAGAGACAATCCTCCCGAATATCACACTGTCCCTTTATAATGCCTCCCTTAAGATGCCTCCCATGCCATTTTTGTTTCCCACGACTCGTTGCTCAAATGCTTCTCCACAAATGCCAGCATACGCTCTGTTGCAATGCTTCTCATTTAGGATGTTGCATCCTATTGCAAACATGAAAATATGAAACTTATATGAATAAAGCATTATACCCAGCAGTAAATATCATGAAAAGAGTTTAACATTCAGTTGAACGAGATATACCTTCCGCTTTTAGTTTAAGAAATACTTCAACGTAGGTTGCATGGGGAAGGAGTAACTGAACTGTTAGTCATGTCAGAAACAGACAACATGCAGCAGCTACAGCCGGTTTCGCATAGTACAAGTACATATGCAGATATTCCTGTTAATTTTCATGCATTGTTTTCCAAACCCGTATTTCCGTTCCCAGTAAACTGTTGCAAACAGCTATCCGGGAGTTCATTTCCGATCCATGACTTTTGTCAAATATAAAATAGAGTTTACACTGCACTGATATCAGATGGTAGATGCGAAAACGTTTTGTTCTTATCTGAACAACGGAAACATTTAATTTGACGCTACGAGAATTTTTCATTACTTTACATATTGTTCGACAATTTTATTTGTGACTATAAATATCTTTCTGATGTCGCAACAGCAGCAGGTGACAATTCTACCTTTATTTTCTCTGAATATTTCATTTGGAATCTAAATGACACTTCGCAATGGAACAGAAGACAACGACTATTTTTTTTTTCCGTCTTCAATTTCATATCAATTCTTCTAAAACAAGCCAAAGAAAAATGGTATTTTTAGAATCAGATTAAAATATTGTTTAGTGTTGCGATAAAGATTATCTTTTATTTATTTATTTATTTATTTATTTATTCATTTATTTATTTAATTATATATTTTAATTATTTAGAATTAAAATTACTGTTTAGACACTACTTTGAAGAATATCTGAAAAACGAAGGACAGAATTTCATACAATAAACGAATCATATTTTAAAATCACTGTAGTCGAGGATTACGAATCATCCTCCCCAACACGTGGCTTTATCTGTTGTAATCATCACCTCCCTCGCTTTTAATCTCATAATTTTGTGATTATTACTCGGATGGATTTTAGCTATGGGAAAGGAATTTAATTTTCCAGTGTATATTATCCACACAAGAAGATGGAAAGTTAAAACTGTTGAAAAGTTGTTATTTCAGAATTAAGAAAAGGTAGTTTCAGAAAAATATAGGAAGCTCCTTCTTCAAGCTAAGAGCGTGGAAGGAAAATGTTTGAAACGACGTTGTGAGAAGAAAGAGACCCGTGCCATAGGGCAAGAAGCAACGAGACTCGCGTGGTGGGATTGGCAACAAAGTAGCATAGTTTCAGTAACATCCACTGCTGTCTTTGGAGTCATTACTCGGACAAGATAACCTAGACAGAAAACTGACATTTCATTCACCCTTTGTCGCAGATCCTCGACTTCTATTAGCTTATTTGTACATTCTACTTTCAACGAAGCAAGTCAATGCTATAATTCTAAGGTAGTAATGTTATAGGGGCAATATCATACGCACAAATGGTGTTTTAGAGATGGGTTTTAATGCTAGATGAAGCGTGCATTAACTGATGTGAAACAAAAACAGTTATTTAAGGAGCCATTCTCAACGCAGCGTGGGTATGAAAAATAAGAATATTAGCAAGATGACCTCGTTCCGTATGAATTTGTAGCAAGACTGCGACAGTTAATTTTAGCAAAAATGAAGTAGAGATTTTAACAGTTACAAAAGTTGATAAAAAATTACTAATAGTATTTACGACAAAAGTTCCTTTGTATCCTGCTCGAAAATCCGTATTATATTTCCTGTGTGTGTTTTTTTCTGAATTTATTTGTTAATTAAATATAATTTTATTCAAAATTGTCTGTTACATTACGTGGACTTTTTCTTTACAAGTCAAAATTCTATATGATTACTTTATTTATTTTCTTATTATGAATCATAACAATAATTCATTGACTGCTTATGGTTTCAGAACAGCATACTAGCATTCATAGTAACTACTGTCAGAGTATTCTAACGCGGTAAAACATTGGTGTCTCTTTAGGGTTACTCCTGAGGCAAGAGTTCTTGCTGTCAAAGGACTTCTTATGCTATCCTCTGTTTTCTTTTTAGAAAAGGCATAATGAAAGATCTGTTTCTATACGATAGTCGAACAGGTTATCCTTTTGTAGTTTTCAATGGGATATAACAAACACTTTAAGTACTTGCAGTTATATAATCCTGTAGGCATTTACCCTTAATAAGGTTCTTCCTTGATAGGAATACCCTTTCAGATTCCCAGGAAGTATTTAATATCCATGGTTGCGATTCACTGAACTCATCTATCTTCCTAAAAGCAGATCTAACGTTAAGGTCTCTGAAACTCTTTTGCTCACTCGAGGTGAAAGCATGAAAAATTTGTCCAAATTTGATAAGGCTGTCTTATTCATTCCTGTTATTGGGATAAAAATTGTGTAAAAATAAACATTAAATATTCCGGTGTGGGCTTTCATTTCTAAAATTAGATTCTTAAAAAAAATTTTGTTTTAAAGTCATTTGGTTTAAAAAAACAAAAGGATATCAATGAAGGTGGTTATATTTATAGAAAAAGTTAACATTGAAAATAAATTCTGTGAACCAAAACCTTATAGACTGAAATTTTAAATCATCCGTTTCAGTGAAAAGAGTTCCTTTAAGTACTATCTTAGCGCCAAAGTCGTAAAACTGGTCTTTTGTTGTTCGATGAAACCATTCGCCTCCTTCTGCCTTTAAAACCATAAAAGAAAGAAAGAAAGAAACACAACAGTGCCCTGAACACCTCGGTTACGGAGGCGTTTTTATGCACATTTGTGGTCGGTTTGCATTTTCTGTTGAAACTATTGTCGTTCACATGTCCCTTTACTTTCAAATAGTATAGCATGACCTCTCTCTCTCTCTCGCTCTCTCTCTCTCTCTCTCTCTCTCTCTCTCTCTCTCATCGATACCTATTATAAGCTAAATGTGTAGCTTAGATGCTGCGGACTTCTACATGAAAATAAAAAAAAAAAATAAAAACTACAAATGATTAAGATCTTAAAGGCGAACAGAAAAACATTTTTGAATGTAAAGTAAATAATAAGCAAAATGACGAGAAAAAGTTCAATAAGAAAATAAGAAAAAAATAAATATGATAGTTTATTGTAAATAAAACGCCAACAGATATTATAGAGAGGGGGGTTGGGGGGCAATGGAGAAAGGATCCAAGAAAGAATAACAGAGCGACAACTTAAGAAGGAATGACAGACAAAGGCAAGATTTAAAGAAGTATAAAGAAGCTGATATAAGGAAAAGTAAGGTGGGCGAAATTTGAAATTTGAAAAAATTAAAAGAGAACTAAATGGAATGCAAGATGGATTAATCATAAATCATATTAACCACTAATAAATATATCCACGCAAGAATGACACACCGGAAGAGTCGAAGCACAGAACAGAGCGGATTCCTTCATTCATCTCTGTCAGGATATTTTGCTGCGCTTTTGGAGGTTCCCTTGAGGTGAACCTCTTTTGATTCCTGCGACATAATTAACAAGCCTTTTCGACAGGACGAAATTCCATTTCGGAATTTCTCTCCCTCGTTTCCTTGGTTGGAGAAGTT
>NC_061097.1:61788857-61793857 GCF_015104395.2 Macrobrachium nipponense | reverse complement strand
CTAATTCCAGGTTACCTACATAGGTTCACCAGACCACCTTGTCACTAGATATCACTTCCCTGGACTTCTTTATACGGGTTATGTTAATGGTATCGTCTACTTAAAAATACGGGGCATCACTGATATCAAGCGAAAGAATCACTTATGCCATTGCCGCCATTGATGAGGCTATTCTAGAGCGAATATGGTAAGAAATCGAGTACCGTCTTGATGTAATTCGTGCGACTTATGGTGACCATATAGAGGTGTATTAAATGTGGCAAAAAACTTTCAATTTCTATATCTACTTTTTTGCCTTTTTGTAATAATTCCAACATAATTGTCTGTTCATTTGTTTTTGCAATACATATTTGTAAATTATAAAGACACTTTATAGACCACCTTCTATATAATAATATAATATATATATATATATATATATATATATTATATATATATATATATATATATATATATACATATATATATATATATTATATATATATATATATATATATATATATATATATATATATATATATATATTATATATAAATATACGGGCATAGAAAACTTAAGAGATAAATTTAAATGATACTATACACAGGTGTCAGTGACAGAGATAGAATATGTGAGCACTGATGAATTTTCTGGTGCCATGAGGAAAGAGACAGCTTTCTTAACACAAAACTTGAAAGAAACTAAGATGAAAGATTTTCTCTTACATACTCGGACCAATTTCTTTCCCCACGAGAGTCTCCTTCCTGTTCTGTCACATGGCGCCTGCATCTCAAGACGTCGTTTTGAATTATCTCCCTAAAAATTTGTCATAATGAAAACATTATTCAGCATTTTTTTAATTAACCTAGTTAAGTTTATTTACTCAATAGCATATTTTATTTAGTTTTTTCGTCTCTTTACATGGATAACATTTATATGCAAGAATCAACGTTGCATTCTTATGGGTAAGCATTTCTTCATGTATTATAATCGAAATTGTATAAGATTAAAACAGTTAGAGGCAATACTTGAGCAGATGAAAAGGCAACTGAGAAGGAGAAATCCCCCTACTGGCTAATGTTTTTAGTAATGGCCAGTTTATTTAAGGCAAGAAAATACTAATTTGACTTTGACCCCCTTCCCACAAGTAATGACATAGTGAAATGGAGCTGAAACCAGACGTTCAGACTTTACTACATTACATACATATATATATATATATATATATATATATATATATATATATATATATATATATATATTATATATATAATATATATATATATATATATATATGTTGTGTGTGTAAAATAAAGTATGCAAGCCTGAGATCTCTTATTCATTTATCATCTCTCATTTTTGCTCGAAAGTCAGTCACCTGACAGCATTCAAAAGACTTCAGCTGTGTCTACGAATATTTCATACTAATCCGGCAGTGATAAATAACATAGATTAATATCGACCCTTCCTCTTTCTCCCTTATCTCATCCATATCTTATGCATTCAGATATCAACAACTCCATTTGTTGATACATTTTTATTTGAAGAAATCAACTGAGAGGGAGATGTATGGGTTACGAAAGACGGATTACAGAATGATCAAGTGGCTAGAAATCCGAATACACTTTTCTAGACCGTGAAATTGGCTCTATTTTTTTTTTTTTGTTTTTTTTTTTTTTTTTTTTTTTTTTTTACTTCATCTGCTCTTAGTTCAGTGCTGAACTAGAAAGGTAATTTGTTTCTGCAGAAAATTAAAGAGCCCAGACAGTTACACTTGATTTTCCTCATGATTGCTTCCAAGCAATTTAAACGTTCCTTAACATATCATTACCTATTCAACAGTTTCTAGGCAAGTAGTTCATTACACCGATGATTTCTTAAGTTAGAAGAAGCCAGGACACTCTGTGGCTCAAGATATAATAAAAAAAAGATGGCTTAACGTGATAATAGTCCGACTTGAATGAGAATAAAATTTTTACACAGTTGAATCTCTACCACATCTCAAGCGACTTACAGTGTATGTCCCATTATACCCAACGAAATAACCTGCATGAAAAATAAAACTCTGATATACCTCCTTTATCCTCTCTCATGACTTTCTCCATAAAGTGCGGGATTTTCTTCTTGAAGCTCCAGGCTCTTTTTGCCATTCCACTCTGGTCGTAGTTTTATTTATTTATTCATTTTTTTGTCTAGTAAGGGTTGTGGATCCTTTGGCAGATTAAGATATTTTCTTTGCTTGAAGCCAACGCCCATCGTTCATTTTACTACAGAGAAAAGTGGCATCGATACATATATTATATATATTATATAATATATATATATATATAATATATATAGATATAAATATATATATATATCATATAACTATATATATGATATATGTATATATATATATATATATATAGATATATGATATATATATATATATATATATATATATATATATATATGATATTATATATATATATATATATATATAATATATATATATATATATATATATTATAATATATATATATATATATATATATATATACACGAAAGAATACATAGGTTCTCCACTATTAGTTTATGGCCCTTGCGATAGACTATGAGTATCATAGTGCAAAACTACTGTAAGATGTAATTTATCTTACGAATGTGTGTTTTGGTAACTGGCTGTCTTGGGTGATGTTATTGAATGAATTAGGGTCGGAGTACTTTTCTTGTATCAGTAACTAATGTCAGAATGAAAAATATGTATTTGGGGCTACAGTTTTTCATGTAAATTAAATTTATTGATTTAATGATACATATTGTCACAAATACGACTGTGATAAAATGTATAACTACTTCGTATATATATATTTAAAGTGTGCACCTAATTGCAACCACAAAATTTTATGGGAAATTTTAGAATACAAATAAAATAGAAATAAAACTCATAATAAATTGAAAATCAACATTTGAAACCAAAAACATTTGTTGCATCAAAACATACGGCCGTCAGATAGGTAATTTGTCTCCATGACTGATGTATTCAACAAGGAAGGCCTCACAGTATGTATGGGGACCAAGCGTTCGTTACAGAATGGATGGAGTTGACCAAATAAGACCAGATGGAAATTACATGCATAAGTGAAAGACACACGCGCACACACACACGCACCTAACTATAAGATCAGTTTTGTGAAATCATGATCATAAGGGCGCAAGTCTACTGAACCAGATCGCTAGAAAATGCAGAATTGGGTATATTTGTCAATTCCGTCACGTAAATAGTACATAAGTAGTGTACGAAAATACCTAACCCCTTTTTGATCATCGCTATATCTCCGAACCCTTACCACTCAGCCAGTTTCGTCGTAGCCTCGGAGATGCAGAATATTTAGCATCCAATGTTGTTATAGACTCTTTCACCGAGTGAATTTTGTTAAGCCACTAATAAATGCGAAATAATATCTAGATGCCCATTTTATGCAGAATACTCATTTAATTATAAACTATCCTTCACGCGAACATACACCGAGTATAAACACAGAGATGCACAGCAACACAGATATGATGAAAGATCCCGGGCTCCCAATGCTTTCCCAAAATCTTCCAAAAAAAATATAACAAAGAATAATATAATAGAGCCACATCAGGTGAGGTAAGAAACCATGCTGTAGCTTGCATGTTTAAGTACAATTTTTAAATTTTTACTCATGTCTCTTAACATTCAAGAAAAAACACTGAATCTTTCCTTAATTAATTTTTTACCTTAGTTACAACTAAACTAGTACACGTAGTTCGTTGTTAAATACCTCGGATTAAAAACTGTAGGGAATATTGAAAATTCCACAAACATTGTTCAAAGTGGATATCTTCAGGAGTATCGTTATTCTTTCTTTGATTTCCAGAAAATTATTCTCGTCTTTCAATTGACGTGAAGAAAATAAGTGGTTGACCTACATAACTTGAAGAGGCTTACGAACTCATATTAAAATAAAAGCCTGATGTTACGTCAAGCATACTTGTATGAGAGAGAGAGAGAGAGAGAGAGAGAGAGAGAGAGAGAGAGAGAGAGAGAGAGAGAGAATATATCTCATCAGAAGTGCCTCTCCGAGAGTAAGAAAACAAACTATACTTCTCTCCTAAAGAGAATAAGCAAAGGTGCTCAGTTATTCTGACAAAGACAGGGCTTTAGTAGTACCCTTGTCTAGAGATCCACTTAGAAGCGACTAATGAAAGTTTTGACTCATTTAACGGCCTCAACAAACAACTTACTTTGTGTGCTTCTGTGCGGTGGTCATTCATTTCTCGTCCAATCATACTCGCACACACATACATGTATACATACTATATATATATATATATATATATATATAAAATATATATATATTATATATATATATATATATATATATATATGCATATATATATATATATATATATATATATATATATATATATACATATACATGTGTATATATACATATTTAAAAACTAACGAAAAATCCCCTTGATCAAGTCATAATAAACTTCAATAGCACAGTGAAAAATATCCTTAAAGATAAAACAGAAACTACTAGGCAAATTGTCAGTCAAATCTCCTTCTCTACCTTATCCTTTACATATTAGTCAAAACGCTTAAAGAAAACAACTCTATGGCGGCTTATTATCAGTACTATTGGTTCAATTTCATATAAACTTTCGAAATATACTAAGATCTTGTCCCTGTTAATTGGAACCATCTCAGATTCTCATATAATAATTCTGTAGATTTAGTTGATAAATTAAAAAAGATTACTCTTTCCCGCCCCACTGAAAGATTCGTTAGTTTTGATGTATGTTCTCTTTTTACTAAAGTCCTTATAGACTTTATTTTAGAATATCTTAGTAATGAACTAACTCAGCATAATTACCCTTACCTATAAGTCACATTATTTCCCTCACTAGGTTGCATTTGTGATTGTAAGTTTATATTCAATGGTGAATTTTATCAACAAATATTTGGCATGGCAATGGGCAACCCTTTATCGCCTCTCCTCTCAAAC
>NC_061097.1:61773857-61783857 GCF_015104395.2 Macrobrachium nipponense | reverse complement strand
TGATTTTCTTTTTTGTGCTAGGAATAGCTGAGGATTAGAATCAGTTTATAAATGGTTTCATTGAGAGAAAGCTCTAAAAGAAAGTAGTGTCGCCTTGATTTAATAAAAGAAGTTAATATTCTGAAAATGATTGATTTATAGGGACACAAACTTAAAAAAAGGAAAAAAATAGCCTATTTGCTTCAACAATAGAAATTATGACTGCAAAAGAAGTAGCTGTAAGTTATCAGTTACAGTTACCAGAGTAAACATTTTGTCGCCGATAAATGTCGATTCGAGTTGTTCCGGAATTATATGAAATTGAGGCTAATTCGAATATCACATAACTAAGATATTGGTGAAGCACACTAATAATATTCTGCAGTAACTTCAGAAAGACGTTCTCTAAGCAACAATAACAAAAATCTGGTTTTATACCAAAAAATCACCAAATTTCTTGTTCTAAGGTCTCACTTTTCAATCGAATGTTTAGATTACTTTGAAAAATGTAGCTTCAGAAATTATCAATTTTGTACTGTTTTGGCAAGTAAGTTTATCCTTTTAATTCGGCTTTCAATCTTTATTTTATATAATTTTCATTTCATTTTAAACAAGGAGAGCTACTAAGCTGTTCTGGGAGAGATTTACAATATTCAGCCAGAAAGATATTCAGCCACACTTACCCTTCGCATAATAAATGTTGTGATTGCAGAGCAATATTATTATTATTATTATTATTATTATTATTATTAGATTATTATTATTATTATTATTATTATTATTATTATTTTTGCTCTATCACAGTCCTCCAATTCGACTGGGTTGTATTTATAGTGTGGGGTTCCGGGTTGCATCCTGCCTCCTTAGGAGTCCATCACTTTTCTTACTATGTGTGCCGTTTCTAGGATCACACTCTTCTGCATGAGTCCTGGAGCTACTTCAGCCTCTAGTTTTTCTAGATTCCTTTTCAGAGATCTTGGGATCGTGCCTAGTGCTTCTATGATTATGGGTACGATTTCCACTGGCATATCCCATATCCTTCTTATTTCTATTTTCAGGTCTTGATACTTATCCATTTTTTTCCCTCTCTTTCTCTCAACTCTGGTGTCCCATGGTATTGCGACATCAACGAGTGATACTTTCTTCTTGACTTTGTCAATCAACGTCACGTCTGGTCTGTTTGCACTTATCACCCTATCCGTTCTGATACCATAGTCCCAGAGGATCTTTGCCTGATCGTTTTCTATCACTCCTTCAGGTTGGTGCTCGTACCACTTATTACTGCAAGGTAGCTGATGTTTCTTGCACAGGCTCCAGTGGAGGGCTTTTGCCACTGAATCATGCCTCTTTTTGTACTGGTTCTGTGCAAGTGCCGGGCATTCACTTGCTAGTTGGTTATGGTTTCATTTTTCGTATTGCACTTCCTACATATGGGAGAGATGTTATTTCCGTCTATCGTTCTTTGAACATATCTGGTTCTTAGGGCCTGATCTTGTGCCGCTGTTATCATTCCTTCAGTTTCCTTCTTTAGCTCTCCCCTCTAGCCATTGCAACTTGTCATCGCTGGCTAGTTCTTTAGTCTGTCTCATGTATTGTCCGTGCATTGGTTTGTTGTGCCAGTCCTCTGTTCTGTCTGTCTTTCTCCTGTCTCTGTATATTTCTGTGTCTTTCATCTACTTTTATTAGTCCTTCTTCCCATGCACTCTTTAGCCACTCGTCTTCACTGGTTTTCAGATATTGACCCAGTGCTCTGTTCTCGATGTTGACGCAGTCCTCTATACTTAGTAGTCCTCTCCCTCCTTCCTTTCGTGTTATGTATAGTCTGTCCGTATTTGCGTCTTGGGTGTAGTGCTTTGTGTATTGTCATATGTTTCCTGGTTTTCTGATCTATGGCTGCGGAGTTCTGCCTTCGTCCATTCCACTATTCCTGCGCTGTATCTGATTACTGCACTGCCCATGTGTTTATGGCTTTTATCATATTTCCGCGGCGTTGAGTTTTGACCTTGAGTATCGCCTTGAGTCTCTGCATATATTCCTTTCCTGATCGTGTCCTTCATCTCTGGTGTTTTATATCCCCTCCTTGCCATTATTCCCAGGTATTTGTATCCTGTCTCATCTATGTGTTTGATGTTGCTCCATCTGGTAGCTTTATCCCTTCAGTTCTCGTTACTTTGCCTTTTTGTATGTTGACTAAGGCGCATTTTTCTATTCCAAACTCCATCCTGATGTCCCCAGATACAATCCTTACAGTCTGGATTAGGGTATCTATTTCCTTGATGCTCTTACCATACAGCTTGATGTCGTCCATGAACATCAGATGGTTGATTCTGTTGCCTCTTTTCTTGAGTTGGTACCAGCATCCATCTTCTATAGTACTTTTGTCATGGGAATCATGGCTACTACGAAGAGTAGTGGGGACAGTGAGTCGAACCTGGAAGATCCTCTCCTGATATTAACCTCTGCTAGTCTTATTCCAGAGTTTGTAAGTATTGTATTCAGTTGCGCATTGTATTTTTGAGGAAGCTGATGGTGTTTCCTCTGCCCCATATATTTTCAGGCATTCTATTAGCCATGGTGTGGTATCATGTCGAAGGCTTTCTTATAGTCAATCCATGCCATGCTTATGTTGGTTTTCCTTCTCCTGCTGTTCTTCATTACCATTTTGTCTATCAGGAGCTGGTCTTTTGTGCTCCTACACTTCCTTCTGCAGCCTTTCTGTTGGTGGGGGATGGTGTTTGTCTCCTCTAGGTAGTTGTATAGCCTTTCACTGATGATACCTGTTAGTAACTTCCACATTATTGGTAGGCAGGTGATAGGCCTGTAGTTACTGGCTATATTTCCCTACTCTTTTGTACTAAGGATTCTTCCTGTGGTCATCCATTTGGGTGCTTGGTGATTTGAGATACAATGCTGGAGTTGTTCTGCTATTCGTGGGTGTATTATTATATTATTATTATTATTATTATTGTTATTATTATTATTATTATTATTATTATTATTATTATTATTATTATTATTATTTTTATCGTGTGTTGCGAGCTCTTGAGTACGGTCAGAGCACTTCTCCGCAGGCCGAGTTTTTATTGGTTCCCGGGAAGGTGACTCATACGGCGGGGGCGTTGACGAGTCTTGCAGACCTTCTCAGGTGGGAGTTATCACCGGGAGCCTCTCGATTGGCTTCTACCTGCGTGAACGTCACCCCTGGTATTATTCTCATGTCCCGGTGTTCGTTCCATGCGCGCTGGTACTTTCGTTAGGGGGAGGGGTGTGGGTCCTCCTCACACACGTCGTATCAGAACGCTTCTTGGGTGGTGTTGAGGGGAGGCTTTTCCTCGCAGGATGAGCAGCGCTTCTAGGAGACGCAGACGTCGTGGGTCAGGTGCTCTCCCGATGATCTTAATATTCCTGACGATGTCGTCTGGCGTGATGTTTCTGCGGTGTACGAAAGACCTCCTGATGAGAAGAACAACCCCTCCCCACCGGCAGGAGACCCCCTGAAGCAGTCCAAACGTCGTCTACCGATACGGTATGCCCCGCCCAAGGATGCCCTGGGATTTACATTGGCATGACGACGATGCGCCTGTCAAAAAGGATTTCCTGCCACGCCCAGGAAGGTGCCATTAGGCAGCACGCCCTTGTTGTACACCGCAGAAACATCACGAGAGACGACATCGTCAGGAATATTAAGATCATCGGGAGAGCACCTGACCCACGACGTCCTGCGTCTCCTAGAAGCGCTGCTCATCCTCGAGGAAAAGCCTCCCCTCAAATACCACCCAAGAAGCGTTCCTGATACCGAACGTGTGTGAGGAGGACCACACCCCTCCCCCCTAACGAAAGTACCAGCGCGCATCGGAACGAACACCGGACATGAGAATAATACCAGGGGTGACGTCACGCAGGTAGAAGCCAATCGAGAGGCTCCCGGTGATACCCCTACCTGAGAAGGTCTGCAAGACTAGTCAACGCCCGCCGTATGAGTCACCTTCCCTGGGAACCAAATGAATCTCGACCTGCCGGAGAAGTGCTCTGACCGTACTCAAGAGCTCGCAACACCACGATAAAAGGAGATGGACTCGCTACTGGTATTATTATTATTATTATTATTCAGAAGATGAAGCCTAATCATATGGTACAAACCCACAGGGGCCGTTGACTTGAAATTCAAGCTTCCAAAGAATATGTCGTTCATTAGGAAAAAGTAAGAGATGAAAGGAAATACAGTAAGTAGAGCTTTCACTTACTGAAAAAGAAAAAATGAAATATTAAGTTAATAAACATAAACATTTATTAAAATACAATGAGAATATTATTATGATAGTAATGTAATGCATCTCCAATTGCGCGACATCCTCTGGGAGGCTGTTCCACAGTCCAACAGTGTGAGGAATAAAGGACCCCTGGAACTGAGAAGTTCGACAGCGAGGTACATTTACTGCATATTGGTGCTGCTGTTCAGCGAACCTGGTTGCACTCGTCAGTAAAGGGGATCAAGGATCAATTGTGAATGTGAAAGATCTCTGTTAAAATACAACTTATGGAATAGATGTATTTCATGCATAAACATGCATCACACAGAGCACTTCATTCTGAAACAAACGTGTTATTCATTGTACCTTCAGTTTGGGACCAAACTGATTTCTGCATATTTTTTTTTCAACATCACTCACTTTCGTCAATTATAAAGTAACTGTCCAACTACTTTATTTTCACTTTGCTCAAGTTTCCAACGCATTTTGAACAAATCCAGCGAGTCAGTCTTGCAAGTACAGAAATGTAAGACTGTGTTCCTGTTCAATGTCTTTCTAATATTAATATTGTTAAAGATAATAGTTCATTAATGAGTTTGAGTTCAATTCCACTATGTTCCCCTGATATCTTTTCGGAAATTCTTTATCATTTTAATACTGTATCATTACGAATTCCTGTCTACTAAAAAAATTTTGTGAGCTATGTAGTCTGATAGCCGCTGGACAATCCATCCTTGAATGTGCAAGGGAATAAAGCTATCACACCGTCAAAAATGTTTAAGAACTTGCCTCAGAGAGAATTCATGACATGAATCAAACATACCACACCTTGGAGGCTGATTTCTTCCCTGACTAAACTTATCCGACCACAAAAGACTTTCAGCACCATTTTCGTCGTCATATCAAAAGGTCGTAAACGCTAGGCGGTGTAAAGAGAGTGCTAAAATATGTTGCTCAACAAAAGACAAAGAAGGATAAAGACTTTTAGGGAAAGAGATTTCAAAAAGCTATTTTTTCCCCGAAGGCGAAACCTTTTGAGTCAGATGAGATTATGCCGAGAGAGGGCAATGGGGTGAGCCGTGGCTGAGGCGATGCTTTGTTATTTGAGTCTTCTTGGAAATGTGAAGATCAACAACACAATTCACTTTGCTCTTCTCTCTCTCTCTCTCCGGTCTCTCTCTCCTCTCTTTGTCTCTCTCTGCTCTCTCTCTCATCTCTCTCTCTCTCTCTCCTTAGAAATATTCTGGATTTATTATAGAATTTGCTGAAAACAAAAGTCATTCATTCATAAATGAGATTTCTAGATATTGATGGAATCTTCAGCTGAAGGAAATGGATGTAAGGACAATGGAAATAAATGTTATATATTTTATTAGGGAAAGTTATTGAGGCAGGAACACTAGAAGAGAGGAAATTATGAAATGCTGAAGGCTGCTTGACATAAAATTCAATAAACCATTATCAACACAATTACGACGTCACTAGATAACGTCATTGCGAGACTGTACGAGGAAAATATTATCACGAAACATTAATGTGTGAGCCAGGAAATGTTGAGGGTTAAACGATATTAGATCAATTACAATATACCAAAGACATCACAAAATAACACTATGGTGAAGGAGTGGTAAAGTACCCCCAACATTCTTCTCATAATAATTGATAACCATACCATGTCAAGTTCCTGTAAAGTCCCACAATGGAAATATTTGTAATTTGCAAGATTTGTAAATTGGAGGCATTTCATTTGTTTTACACTTTCTACTTCCCAAAATAATTCGCCAAAATGAATTCACGTAATTCTCTTCTGTTCCTTTAAAAGCTCTATTCATCAGACCATTACGGAGGCTCAGAATTTTTTTTTTTAAAACATGTGTGGTTTTATTATTTTGATATACATCGAAGCACTAAAGCAGCTGAGTTGAAAAGCAGGTGATCATTTAGTTAGTTGTTGGAGTTTTTTGACTGACACCTATGGGCAACATAACCTTCTCCATAAACATAACTCTTCAAATTCTCTTGTGAGAAGAAAACTATGTTTTCCGTTTGAGATATGCTTTTGTCTCTTTACCGTTACTGCTTAGAATAATAAACACGAAAATTTCATCCGTCACAATACTACCCTGTTAATATTATATTCCGGAGTCAAACATCCATCCACTCGAAACTTGTCAATGTCCATCATTCTGAGGGTGAAGGCATCAACCCAACAGGAAGAATTGCCAAAATCAGTCCCGACTTATCATCTTATCAATGTCAAGTAAACTTGACAGAGTTCGAATTTAAAATCAGTTAGCAATTATGAGGTTGAATTATACTATTGTTCATAAACTGGTTGCCTAAGCATACTTTTAATTTATAGAAAAATATTTCATATACACATGAATATGTATTTTGATGATTTATCCTTATAACATAAATAGAGATATAAAAATTTTCTTGATATTGCAATTCATCCTTTGAAATTCAACAACACAATATTCCACCAAAATTACAACAACAAACAAAATCGATGAACGGAGCAATCACCCGTCCTGTGATTACATTACAGATCAAATTAATTTTGCTCCAAACTATTAATTTTTCACCGTCCTTCATCAGTAGAAACCCACTTAATAATAATTCGCTTTTAAAATTTAACGAATAGATGTCACGATACAAAGGATTTAATAAAAAAAGGTTATAAATGGGATTGATGTGAGGTACAACGAATGTCTATCATCACCGTGCTTGCAAACGTTGGTCTGTTTGCAAATCTTGAGTGATTCGGTGAATGTAACCAACGGTAATCTCATTACCTGGGCGAAGGAATGGGCGTCACCTGATATTTGGATGTCACTGACATCCAGGTACAAATAAAAACGAGCTTGACAGAAAGAAAATTGACAATCCCGTCATCAAGACTGAGAGATGTGAAAACCTCAGGTGGAAGAAAGTTCACGATAGTTCTTTTCAGCTCCTCTTATTGCTGACGGAGAAGAGATACAGAGGTGGTTTTCCATAGCTTTTCACTCCTATCAATTCTGAGTACGCGTGTAAAGAAGCAGAACTAGTATTTTGCAACTGTAGATAAAACCAACATTATTTTTTATTACTGCATAGAGTGCCTAGCTCATGTCGTCTGTTATTATAAAGGAAAATAATAATGATTTTGTTTCTCTCTCATATTTTTTATGAAGAGCAACGCACCAACTGAAAATTATATAATCCATAAACTGAAGCTGTATGAAGAAGTCGAAAAGAAACTAAAAAAATTTAAGAAGAATGGACCCGAGACTGGAATGAAAAAGTTTCAGAGGGCTACTTTTTTCCAATCATTTCATCATCTAATTATTCATTTACTCTTTAAATTCATATTGTATTACTCATTATTTTACTATTTTAATACTTAGTCAATCACCGATGAAATTTTCAGAGGAAACTGCAAGAGATCATAATTTCTAGGAAAATTGTTATATTGCACTGTTTCTTTTTTCGAAACGTTTCCTTCAAAAATTTTTGAGATGACAGAAGAACTGGAGTGTGGCTATGGAAAATGAATCCTGAAAAGTCTGAATAAAAACAAACAAGTAAAACATGCGCCGAAGTTATTCCGACGCAATCGAGTTTACATACAGCGTATAATCAAAGCCACAGAAAATGGATCCCTCTTTTGATGGTCTCGGTATAATGCGCTATGAAACTTTAATCACGGCCCAGTGGTGGCTTGTCCTACATCGTTGGAGACACACAATAATTTCTTTCTAGGATAAGAGAGAGAGAGAGAGAGAGAGAGAGAGGGAGAATTGAATTGTGTAGTTGATCTTCCGATTTCCAAAAGGACTCAAATAACAAAGCAACGCTCACCCACAGTTCAATTTGGTATGTTTGATGATTGGAGGGTGGATGATCAACATGCCAATTTGCAGCCCTCTATTCTCAGTAAGCTTTAAGATTTGAGGCCGGATAGAAAAAGTGCAAAAATAAAAAAAAATAGTGCGGAAGGACAGTTAAAGACATCATTAATACTTTTCTTTAACAGAAAACTAAAAACTCCTCCGTGAATGGAGACTTGCAATAGTTAAACATTCGCTCATATTCCATACGCGTAATCTTTTCTTACTTAATTCCAAAGAGCTTCCCGTTTTGGAACTTTTGCAGCTATCAGGGATGTGTTTAATTAACAGCACCATTTGGTTTATTGAAAAAAGTCATTTTTCTTCCAATGGTTTACCTCTTTCCATTCCTAATATGCTCTTTTGTCAGGGGGAAGGGAATAATCTGATAACCTTCTTTTCAACAATATCGTCTCATTTTCCATCATTCACTTTCTCATACCCTTTTTGCCTTTTCTTAATTTGATTTCAGCTCCATTAGTTTTTATCGTTATTCGACAATACATTTTATACCCTTTTCATCTGACTTTCATTCTCCCTGTCATCTCTCTTCATGGGTCTTCCTCACCGTAGTTTTTTTTTTTCTTTTTTCTTTTTCTATTGATTCTTCTTCTTCCTCTCCACCTCTAACAGCCTCTCTCTTACACCTCTCTCTCCATCAGCTGAGATTATCATACCAATATTCACCGGGCACTCATTTCAGTCTTTACCTCCTTGTGGTAACTTGCGACAGTAGTCCCATTTTTGGGAGCGGGGGTTTGCGCTTCCACGTAACAACAAAAAAAAAACAAAAATTAAAAGAAGCAGCAGACTTACACATTTTGGGTTTAGTGTTATCAATAACGTTGTCTGCTTTAGTGTTTATTTTATATATTGCAAATATATAAAATAGATAGTTTCTAAAAAGAATGAACTGTGATCAGTCACATATTTTTGCTAAAGTTAATTTTCTATTTATGATTAACGCATCTGTCTGTTAGGTAAAGTACCAGGAGGAGATTTGTGATTGCAGTGTTCCTTTCATGGTGCAATCCAGATAGTACTAAATGTTTGTAGTGCTTGTTTGTACTCTGCTAAACTGGTCCCTGCCCTTTATTTCTCATCCACTCCCGATTGTCTCTCCTGACCAAGAAGTCCAATACTTTACCGAGCTTCAGTTTTCCCTTTTCATTTGCAACAAATATTTCTGCCAGTATTATTACAGTGTAGGCACTTGACGCAACAATCGCGCACCCAATAATTTCATTTGATTAAATAACAATTTCGAAAAAATTTCGAATTTTTCCATCATTCATGGAAATAAAATACGGTGACTGCTGCTTTGCCTCAGAACTCTCTTGTTCCTTCAGTTTTCCCTTCGATTCCAGGCCCGCCCTCTGTTCTCGTCCATTTTTTAGTATTTCTATCCGATCCCGGGCTAACTCCGGGGCATTTGGTACAGATGGCATGGCTACTAAATATTGGAATATGTTTAGGATACTGGGCAAAACATTTAAGATAAGACAAAGAGATCCAGAAAACAGAGGAGATAAAAGTAAACTGAGGGTAATAGAGAGGTTGGACAAAAGCATTGAAGAAAGGGAGAGAAACTGGAGTAGGGTAAAAAGCTAAAAAGTAGCTAAGGACCGAAGGTACTTTGCAAAGGTGAACCGACTTTTGAGCTCAAGACAATGGGCGCCGACATAGAGCGCTAGACAATTGAGAATAGTAACATTTGAGCATCGAACATTAGTGTCAGAAAGGCAAAATTACACTTAGATTCGATCCTAACTTTATACAACTTTTCTACCGTTTTACTACTTTTCTTACTGATATTTTTTCTCTTTTGGTTACCAGATGTTTTGATACCTTGCATTTCCCAGATATTGTTAAAGTATTCTTAAATTAACTGCTGCT
>NC_061097.1:61763701-61773357 GCF_015104395.2 Macrobrachium nipponense | reverse complement strand
AGCCTTCCTCCAATTTCCTGCTGGGGGATTCACCGCCTTCTTCTACCCAGCAACTCTAATCGTTCATACCGCTGTAGAAGAGGGGCTTAGATTTTCCAAACTTCGCCTCAATGATACCCACTTCTGCAGGAGCCATAGAGCATTTGAAACTTATGACCTCTGTCTGAATCAATTGGATTTTGTCTCATCCCTTACGTCGGCGTTTTTCAAACTATGAGTCCCAACCTTTCAGTGGGTGGAGGGATGAATAACATAATCTTTAATGCGCTGTATTCAGAAACACATTAGTGAGGAGTCCTTTAGGGCAGTGATTCAAGTATGGTTAAAGAGAAGTCGCAAAATATGATACAGTTAATGATGGATTTCTTTAAATCAATCTGTTCTTTTCAAGGCTTGAACAAGTTTCACCTAATTTACTGCAACTTGCTTTCTGAGGAGAGACAAATAAAAAAAAAAGAGAAAAATTAATACAAATATGACGTTGGAAATAATGATTGAATGCTTATGGCATTTGTTATCACAGTCCACGTTAATCTAATCAGCAATTCCATTTCGGATTTACTGAAGAAAATGCTAGTTATTTTCGTTCACAATTCAAAATGAAATTTATTCTATTTTCTATGTAGAAGGCTTGGAATTACGCTCCGAAATCTGTTGGCATTTGGAAGGGGACTACCCTGAAAGCTATTAACTCCCCTTGCGTGCTTCTGCAGAACAGGATGCTTAACCCCCATGACACTATTCTAATTAGACCACTCATCCTTCTGGGGAGTGTTTTCATAAAGTAATAATGTATTCCTTTTATTATCTTTTTCTGTATTATTTTTTAATAAAAAAAATTTTTAGTACCAGCCATTTTTTGTGTTGTGGCTAACCATTTCTACCATTTAATGATCCTTCTAGTAATCCTTCTAGATTGTCCCAGATATATCTTCACTCTCCTACCTCATGAAATTTGTTCCAATTAGACCTTACTTTCTTTGTTTAAGAATTACAACTATACCTGCTGATTTTCTTAGGAACCATTTTCCAGTGTATTAATTCACTTTTTTAGTGTTCTTAGATCTTTAATATACTTTGCCTTTGGATTTATTTTTACCATTCCCGTTATATTATTTCATATTGGCCAGCATTTCTAAAAAGTTTTCATTACAGAAGGATATCCTTAGCTTTTTTTTTACCTTTTCAACAGATTAACAACGGTTTTAACCAACTTAACAGAAAATAAGAATACGAACAAAGGATAATGCGAGAGGCGTTAATTCCTAAAAGAAAAATTCCTCAGAAAATCCATAAAGGAAAGTAAGAGAAAATACTAAAAGAAATTGGAACTCAGAAAATACTTCATTGCCCAAAGATTATCTTTCCCGTTTCGTTTTTAGGGTTCTACCAGAGCAACACTTTTACAACTAAAACAGGATCTAACGCAAGGAAAATTTCACTCGGTAAGGCAAGGGGGACATGTAGTGGGAGTTTGGGAAATGCAGAACAATTAAAAATTTAGGTTATTATTATTATTATTATTATTATTATTATTATTATTATTATTATTATTATTATTATTATTATTATTATTATTATTAATTAAAGACTCTATAGATTATTTTTCTTTCAATCCGGTATTCTCTCGTTATTCAATCTGGAAAAGGATAGAAAATCTTTAGAATTTTTTTTTCTCTCTCTCTCTCTCTCTCTCTCTCTCTCTCTTTACTTTAGCTGAATAAGGACAATGGTTATCGATAGCAAATAGATAGTGCATTTAGAAGAAAGATTTTCCGCTAATATATATTAAGAGAAAATTTAAACTATAATAACAGGTAGTGGAAGGGATTGGCAACAAACACTATAGACTCTTCAATAGAGCAATAATGATCATTTGTGACGGTGTTTTCACTTCAGTAAGACCTGGGACAACTTGTTTATCAAAGTTACAGGAAATTATTAAATAAAACAATGAATTTATAAAAAGCTTTCCATGACATCCGTGTTAAAGGATGTTGGAAAATACCTGACCATCATGTTCTTCATACTCAGGACTATTGTAGTCCAACGTTAGATGATCATTACATTTCAGATAGAGTCCACTTATGGGATGAAGCGTAGATATTACGACGAAATACAACTAAAGGTGAAAATTAGTAAAAATGAAAAGACTAAATTTGTCTGTATTCAAAGGATATTCTCCAATATTCTCAAATGTGTCATTTCACTAAGCTACCTCCCAGGTCATTTTTGTGTCAGACGACTCCGTTGCTCAAACGCTTCTACACAAATGCCAACATACGCTCTGTTGCAACGCTTCCCATTTAGGATGGAAAACATGAAAATATGAAAATATGAAACTTATATGAATAAAGCATTATAGCCAGAAGTAAATATCATAAAAAGAGTTTAACATTCAGTTCAACGAGATATACCTTCCGCTTTTAGTTTTAGAAATACTTCTACGTAGGTTGCATGGGGAAGGAGCAACTGTTATCAATACATCTTAAAAATTATTTGCACACATTATCCTTTGAATTGTGAATAGCCCTAGTCAAATAGACCAATAGTAAATGCCTGTTTGATCTTTAACATTGGGTGAAATTTTGAAAAGAAAAAGGCTTCCCTAACAGCAGCTGGAATGGATGCGATTTCCTCGTTTTTTTATCGATATCATGAACTATCTGAGAAATGCTGAAGTGACTAGTGCTTTCGCGTAATCTCGATACACTCATCAAGAATACACGAAAGTACTGCTGCGTTTCATCATTTCCTGCTGGCTCTTGATATGCAATCTTTAAGAGTTACTTGAAATCGTATAAGACACACAGGTATATATATATATATAATATATATATATATATATATATATATATATATATATATATATATATATATAGAGAGAGAGAGAGAGAGAGAGAGAGAGAGAGAGAGAGAGAGAGAGAGAGAGAGAGAGAGAGTGGTTTATCAGTGAAACACTTCGTATTTCGGAAACAGAGAACATGCAGCAGCTCCAGCCGCTTTCGCATAGTACATGTACATATGCAAATATTCCTGTTAATTTTCATGCATTGTTTTCCAAACCCGTATTTCCGTTCCCAATAAACTGTTGCAAACAGATATCCCGGTGTTCATTCCCGATCCATGACTTTTGCCAAATATAAAATGAGTTTACACTGCACTGATATCAGATGGTAGATGCGAAAACATTTTGTTCTTTTCTGAACAAAGGAACATTTAATTTGACGCTAAGAGAATTTTCTATTGCTCTGCAGATTGTTCGATAATTTAATTTTTTACTTTATTGATATCTTTCTGATGTCGCAACAGTAGCAGGTGACAATTCTACCTCGATTTCCTCTGAATATTTCATTTGGAATCCTAACGACACTTCGCAATGGAACAGAAGAGAACGTCTAATTTTTTCCGTCTTCAATTTCATAACACAATGCTTGTAAACAAACCAAAGAAAACGGGTATTTTTAGAATCAGATTATAATATTGTTTAGTGTTGTGATAAAAATGATCTTTTATTTATTTATTTATTTAATTTATTTATTTATTTATTTATTTATTTGTTTGTTTATTTATTTATTTATGTAATTATTTATTTAGAATTAGAATTACTGTTTAGATACTACTTTGAAGAATATCTGAAAAACGAAGGACAGAATTTCATACAAGAAATGAATCTTATTTTAAAATCACTGTATTAGAGGATTACGAATCATTTCCCCAACACGTCGCTTTATCTGTTGTAATCATCACCTCCCTCGCTTTTAATCTCATAATTTGTGATTATTACTCGAATGAAAATTTTAGCTATAGGAAAGGAATTTATTTTTCCCAGTGTATATTATCTATACGAGAAGATGGACAGTTAAGACTGTTGAAAAGTTGTTATTTCAGAATTAAGAAAAGTTAATTTCAGAAAATGGTAGGAAGATCCTTCTCGAAGCTAAGAGTGTGAAAAGAAAATGTTGAAACGACGTAGTGAGGAGAAGGAAGCCCCGTCCCAGGGGGCAAGAGGTAACGAGACTCGCGTGGGGGGATTGACAACAGAGTACCATAGTTTCAGTAACATCCACTGCTGTCATTGGAGTCATTACTCGGACAAATTAGCCTAAACAGAAAATTGACAATTTCATTCACCCTTTGTCGCAGATCCTCAACTTTTATTAGCTTATTTGTACATTCTACTTTCAACGAAGCAACTCAATGCTATAATTGTTATAGTGGCAATATCATACGCACAAATGGTCTTTTAGAGATGAGTTTTAATGCTGGATGAAGCGTGCATTAACTGATGTGAAACAAAAACAGTTATTTCATAAGCCATTCTCAACGCAGCGTGGATATGAAAAATAAAGATATCAGGAAGATGACCTCGTTCCGTATTACATAAAACGAGAGAATTTGCAGCAAGACTTCGTCAGTTAATTTTAACACAAATGAAGTAGAGATTTCAACAGTTACAAAAGTTGATAAAAAACTACGAATAGTATTTACGACAAAAGTTCCTTTGCATTCTGCTCGAAAATCCGTATTATATTTACTGTGTGTTTTTTTTTCGTTAATTAAATATAATTTTATTCAAATTTGTCTATTACATTACGTGGACTTTTTCTATGCAAGTCAAAATTCTATATGATTACCTCATTAATTTTCTTATATAGAATCATAACGTAATTCAGTGACGGCTTAAAGTTTTAGATCAGCATACTAGCATTCATGGTAACTACTGTCGGAGTATTCTAACGCGGTAAGACATTGGTGTCTCTTTACGGGTTACTCTTGAGGCAAGAGTTCTTGCTGTCAAAGGACGTCTTATGCTATCCTCTGTTTTCTTTTTTAGAAAAGGCATAATTGAAAGATTGTTTTTCTAAAATACACGATAAGTCGAACAGGTTATCCTTTTGTAGTTTTCAGTGGATATCACAACACTTTAAGTACATTTGTGATACTTGTAGTTATATAATCCTGTAGGCATTTACCTTAATAAGGTGCTTCCTTGATAGGAGCACCCTTCCAGATTCCCAGGAAGTATTTTATATCCATGGTTGCGATTCACTACACTCGACTATCTTCCTGAAAGTAGATCTAACGTTAAGGTCTCTGAAAATCTTTTGTTCACTCGAGGTGAAAGCATGATGAAAATTTGTCAAAATTTTATAAGGCTGTCTTAGTCATCCCTGTTATTGGGATGAAAATGTGTAAAAAATATTAAATATTCCGTGGAGCGCTTTTATTTCTAAAACTAAAACTTCTTCAGAAAAATTTTAAAGTCGTTGCGGTTTCCAAAAACAAAAGGTGATTTCAATGAAGATGGTTACATTTATAGAAAAGGTTAACATTGAAAATAAATTCTGTGAACTAAAACCTTATAGGCTGAAATTTTAAATCTTCCGTTCTAGGTAAAAGAGTTCCTGTTAGGTATTGATGATGTGATATATATATATATATATTATATATATATATATATATATATATATATATATATATATATATATATATATATATATATATAATCACATCAGGAAAACCATAAATATAAAGGAAGGGGTGTCCAATCAGACGCGTTTTATTAAGAAACGTTTCATGTTGTCACCAGCACATCATCAGTCTGAAATTGAAATTCAACATTAAAATAAACTTAAAAATTACAATATAAATTAAAACATACTCAGAACGTTAAAATAGAGAATGAGAAGAAAACTACCTATTCATAAAGAAGGAAAGAGCTGAGTGACTAAAAACGGTAAGTTCTACACACAACGTAAACCTCACGCCAGAGAGAGAGGAGATGACGAGGTGTTGGAGTTTAAACTAGGTGACAGGTGCTTAATCAACAATGACTCAAGGGTAGTTAGGTGGGTAGTTTGCTTTGTGGTGCCAATAATAGAGAAATATTTTTTATCGATGTTGATTTTACAAATTTTTGCGTGTGTTTTTATATTAGAGAACTCGGGATTAGAGATTCTGGACCCAGTTCTGTAACTTAATCCCAAATGGCTATAATACCGGACTTGTAACAGTCTACGTGAAGATCCAACATGAATACCAAGACATCTTGGGCATTCAAATTTATATATAACATTAGACTTCATGAAATCCTGCAATTTGTCCTTGTAATTAAAAAACTCTTCAATTTTTTGCGGATTCATGGGAATGAGATTGAGTTTTAAAAAAGCAAATTCCTTTTCAATAATGTTTTTTACTTTAAGACGTAAACTATCTGAATGAATAAATGGAATGGGTGCGTACATGGTTAACTTAGGTACATTAAAATTAAGGGTGGGTGCTGACGGATACTTCACTAGCAATTTACTAATGATGTTAAAAACCAGCTTTTAGGGAAACAAGTTCTTTACAAAATATTCTAACAGAAACTCGACTTCAAGGTGGAAGGAGAGCCAATCAGATTTGTACCGAAGGGCCCTAAAAACTAAAGTGGAGATAGCATTGATCTTAAAATTACGGAAACACGAGCTAAAAAAGTTGTTTCCGAGCCCAGTGAAGGTACTCTTTCTAAAAACACTTGTGTTGAAATGGTGGTCACGTCTCGTTATTTTTATATCCAAGAAAATCTAAAAAAAGCTGGTATTGCCACGGAAATTTAAATAAGGCCAAAGTATCGTCAACATATCTTCTATAAAAAACTGGCTTAAAATTCCCAGGAAAATCATTAAGAAAATTTTCCTCCAAATGTCCCATAAAAAAACTGGCAAACAACGGTCCCAAAAGTTTAATTTTTATTGTAATTTTTAAGTTTATTTTAATGTTGAATTTCAATAACAGACTGATGATGTGTTGGTGACAACATGAAACGTTTCTTAGTAAAACACGTTTATATGACTGGCGTCTGATTGGACACCCCTTCTTATATATTATATATAGATATATATATATATATAATATATATATCTATATATATATATATATCTAATATATATATATATATATATATATATATATATATATATATTATATATATATATATATATATAGTATATATATATATATATATATGATACATACTATATATATATATGTATAATAAATAATATATATATATATATATATATATATATCATATATATTATATATATATATATATATATATATATATATATATATATGATATATATATATATATATATATACAGAGAGAGAGAGAGAGAGAGAGAGAGAGAGAGAGAGAGAGCATTTTCGTAAATATTATAATTTCTAGGGTATTATCACACTGGAGACGATTGCAACAGTGACTGATATCCTAAACAATTGCCTTTCCAATGCATCCAACAAATGATACGAATTGTGATAGTTTAAACGACAAAGACTTTGACATTTCTTTAAGGAAAAAAAAAACGTTATAATTGGTGGAAATTCATCTGGCCTCTTCATTCAAAAACGATTGTTTGACGTTATTCGAGAAAACAACCATTGAAAAGATTCGGTTTCCAAGATGGCTGACTATTAACATCATTGCCTTTGAAAGAAGTTCACCTCGATGGAATAAATAAGACCGCCGTAAATCGAAGTGGGAATTACGGGAGGAATCTGTTCTTTTCTGGACTTCGACATTTTCCTTGTAAGTGTTATTCAAGTGTTATTCCCCCTACACTGCTGAATCCCTACTACCCAGCCTCACCCCCCAGGTGCGGAGACAATACCAGATACCCAGGTTTGCAGGAGGCAGGTTGATGTCTCCCATACCCTCCTAATCCCCTACGTACCCGGCCCCCACCTAGGGTGGACAAACCTGTTTGCAAGGGTGGGTGGCTGTGTCATGTCACTGTACCGTTACCCTGTGGGAAGACAAACAAGAAAAATCCACTGAAATAGTATTATTATAGATAGATAGATTCTCCATTCTACACATTTTGTTCTTTTATCTATTTTGGTTATGTTATCTGCTCTTTTTTTCTTTTGTTGCCTAAAGCCTCCGTTTTGCCTTTCGCTTCTTCCTGCTGGATGCTCATCCTCTAAAGCTTTCTTGCTCTCTCTCACTTTGTTTTCTTCTCTTAAAAATTTCTGTATTTCTTTTTTTTTCTTGGTTAATTCTTGACTTTTTTGTCTCAAATTAACAGATATTTTATTCTCTCTGATCCTTCTCTCTGTCATTCTTCTTTTTTTCGTCAGTGTTGTACTTGCGAGATTTTTTTTTCTCAACGTTCAGTTGTTCTTATTTCCGTCCCAAAACTTTTTGATCTGCTATTCGCAAATTACTTTACATACTATGTCTTCCTTCAAGTTTTTACTACATCTTATTCAATTTTGAATTTGGTGTGTTAGTTGTATATCCGTAGAGAACCCTGCTTCATCACCATATTAGGAGTATTCTTGAGAGAGAGAGAGAGAGAGAGAGAGAGAGAGAGAGAGAGAAGAGAGAGAGAAATGTATTGGCGACAAAAGACTCAATAGGAGAACATAACGGAGCACAATGCTGCCTAAGACGCCTTCACAGCTAAGGAGTAGAGGGACTCTTTCTGTCTTTTGTTCCTTCAATAACCTTAAAGCTGAAAGAGGCAACTGATTTCTGCTAAGAGCAAAAGACCAGTTTTCCTCCCTCTCGTGCAAACAAGAAGTTATTTAAGTTTCTCAACTATATTATGGAAGTTATTTTCAAGAAGACCCATTTCTGTCTAGACTACTGATCCTTATTAATATTTTTTTATTCAGGAAATTAAACAACTTTAAAAAACAAAACCTTTTTTGAAAAGAATATCTGTGCATAAATTAAGCAATAATCTTTTCTTTACATAAGAGATGGTTTAGCAAAATGTAAAAGAATTTTCCTGAATCATCCGTAAATAAGAGATATCCTTTTTAGTAAGTTTTACATTTACAAGTAGTTTGTCGACTGCAGCAAATCTCAGTCGTGGTATAAAGGGGCATGGAACTCTTCTTGGAAATCTAAAGGATGGCTCCTTTTGGAAGCACCTCATTGTGAGTGATAAATGGTTTAAGATTGAAACTATAGCTCACCTTAATAATGTGTCCAAATTAATGAAAAGCAAAATAATAATAAATTTACAATTTCAAAGTTACTTTATTTTTCTAATGTAAAGCGTAATAGAAGATACTTAATTTTTTGTTAATAAAACGTATAAAAAAATAAAAACATAAAAAAATAAAACAAAAAGATTCATCATCAACAATCCTAGCAATACTCAAGCAGTGACTGCCACATCAAAGACTCGAGGTAAAGAGAAACAAATAATTTTTTTCAGAAGGTATATTAATGGGACAACAGATAAAATATTACTATTTTTTTATAGTTATGAAATCCTACTTAGAATCCGTTCTAATTCCGTGCCGTGTTTCGAATATATTCCTAAAATTTTTATTTTGCTAAAATTGCAATTAGAATTTCTTTTCCTCTTTCGACTCATTGTCTGAATTTTCATTTCTCTTTGTGTTACCTTATGTCTTGCTAATCTAGTTCTTCTTCACACACCCTACGAATCGTCCATTAATTTCGTGGTCTTCTATCAATTCTGTCTTTATTAACACTTTCTTTATTTTTAGTCTCACTATTAAACCATTACACCCATTTACAAAATAAAAAAATCCATTTAAAAATTCCAGAGGCCCTAAACTGCTAACACGTTTGCCAGAGATTCTCTGTTTGCAATGCTTCCCTGCTATTTGAATTTGTTGACCCCCGCCAA
>NC_061097.1:61743701-61751201 GCF_015104395.2 Macrobrachium nipponense | reverse complement strand
ACTGGTTGCCTAAGCATACTTTTAATTTATAGAAAAATATTTCATATACACATGAATAGTATTTTGATGATTATCCTTATAACTAAATAGAGATATATACTTGATATTGCAATTCATCCTTTGAAATTTAACAACACAATCTTCCACAAATTACAACAAACACTCGATGAACGGAGCATCACACCCGTCCTGTGATTACCATTGCAGATCAAATTAATTTTGCTCCAAACTATTAATTTCACCGTCCTTCATCAGTAGAAACCCACTTCATGATAATTCGCTTTAAAATGTAACGAATAGATGTCACGATACAAAGGATTTAATCAAAAAGGTATAAATGGAATTGATGTGAGGTACAACGAATGTCTATTCATCACCGTGCTTGCAAACGTTGGTCTGTTTGCAAATTTTTAGTGATTCGGTGAATGTAACCCAACGGTAATCTCATTACCTGGCGAAGGAATGGGACGTCACCTGATATTTGGATGTCACTTGACATCCAGGTACAAACAAAAACGAGCTTTGGCAGAAAGAAATTGACATCCTGTCATCAAGACTGAGAGATGTGAAAACCTCAGGTGGAAGAAAGTTCACGATAGTTCTTTTCAGCTCCTCTTATTGCTGACGGAGAAGAGATACAGATGGTGGGTTTTTTCCAATAGCTTTTCACTCCTTTTCAATTCTGAGTACGCGTGTAAAGAAGCAGAACTAGTATTTTTTGCAACTGTAGATAAAACCAACATTATTTTTTATTACTGCTTAGAGTGCCTAGCTCATGTCGTCTGTTATTATAAAGGAAATAATAATGATTTTGTTTCTCTCTCATATTTTTATGAAGAGCAACGCATGAACACTGAAAAGCATATAATCCATAAACTGAAAGCTGTATGAAGAAGTCGAAAAGAAATTAAAAAATTTAAGAAGAATGGACCCGAGACTGGAAATGAAAAAGTTTCAGAGGGCTACTTTTTCCAATTATTTCATCATCTAATTATTCATTCACTTATTAAATGCATATTGTATTACTCATTATTTTATTATTTTAATACTTAGTCAATCAACAATGAAACTTTCAGAGGAAACTGCAAGAGATCATAATTTCTAGGAAAATTGTTATATTGCACTTTCTTTTTTGGAAACTTTTCCTTCAAAATTTTTGAGATGACAGAAGAACTGGAGTGTGGCTATGGAAAAATGAATCCTGAAAAGTCCTGAATAAAAACAAACATGTAAAACATTCGCCGAAGTTATTCCGACGCAATCGAGTTTAACCATACAGCGTATAATCAAAGCCACCGAAAATGGATCCCTCTTTTGATGGTCTCGGTATAATGCGCTATGAAACTTTAATCACCGCCTAGTGGTGGCCTGTCCTACATCGTTGGAGACACACGATAATTTCTGGATAAGAGAGAGAGAGAGAGAGAGAGAAAATTGAATTGTGTTGTTGATCTTCCTATTCCCAAAAAGACTCAAATAACAAAGCAACGTTCACCCACGGTTCAATTTGGTATGTTTGATGATTGGAGGGTGGATGATCAACATGCCAATTTGCAGCCCTCTATTCTCAGTAAGCTTTAAGATTTGAGGCCGGATAGAAAAAGTGCGGAAAAAAAAAAAAAAAAAAATAGTGCGGAAGGACAGTCAAAGCCATCTTAGTACTTTTCTTTAACAGAAAACTAAAAACTCCTCCGTGAATGGAGACTTGCAAAAGTTAAACATTCGCTCATATTCCATACGCGTAATCGTTTCTTACTTAATTTCAAAGAGCTTTTCGTTTTGGGTTTTTTGCAGCTATCAGAGATGTGTTTAATTAACAGCACCATTTGGTTTATTGAAAAAAGTCATTTTTCTTCCAATGGTTTACCTCTTTCCATTCCTAATATGCTCTTTTGTCAGGGAATAATCTGATAACCTTCTTTTCAACAATATCCTCTAATTTTCCTTCATTCACTTTCTCATATCCTTTTTGCCTTTTCTTAATTTAATTTCAGCTCCATTAGTTTTCGTTATTCGACAATACATTTTATACCGTTTTCATCTGATTTTCATTCTCCCTGTCATCTCTCTTCATGGCTCTTCCTCTCCGTAGTTTCTTTTTCTCTTTCTATAGACTCCTCTTCTTCCTCTCCACCTCTAACAACCTCTCTCCCACACCTCTCTTTCCATCAGCTGAGATTATCCATCATTATTCACCGGTCACTCATTTCAGTCTTTACCTCCTTGTGGTACTTGTGACAGTAGTCCCATTTTTTTTGGGGGGGAGGGGGTGGGGGGCGCTTCCACGTAAAAAAAAATTAAAAGAAAGCAGCAGACTCACACATTTTGGGTTTAGTGTTATCAATAACGTTGTCTGCTTTAGTGTTTATTTTATATATTGCAAATATATAAAATAGATAGTTTCTGAAAAGAAGGAACTGCGATCAATCACATATTTTTGCTAAAGTTAATTTTCTATTTATGATCAACGCATGTTTGTTAGGCAAAATACCAGGAGGAGGTTTGCGATTGCAGTGTGCCTTTCATGGTGCAATCTAGATTGTCCTAAATGTTTTAGTGCTTCCTTGTCCTCTGCTAAACTGGTCCCTGCCCTTTATTTCTCATCCACTCCCGATTGTCTCTCCTGACCAAGATGTCCAATTCTTTACCGGGCTTTAGTTTTCCCTTTTCATTTGCAACAAATATTTCTGCAAGTATTATTACAGTTTAGGCACTTGACGCAACAATCGCGCCCGATAATTTCATTTGATTAAATAACAATTTCGAAATTTCAAATTTTCATCATTCATGGAAAGAAAATACGGTGACTGCTGCTTTGCTTCAGAACTCTCTTGTTCCTTCAGTTTCCCCTTCGATTCCAGGCCCGCCCTCTGTTCGTCGTCCATTTTTAGTATTTCTATCCGATCCCGGGCTAACTCCGGGCATTTGGTGCAGATGTCATGGCTACTGAATATTGGAATATGTTTAGGATACTGGGCAAGATATATAAGATATATAAGACAAAGAGACAATGTGAGCCGACAATAGAGCGCTAGACAATTGAGAATAGTAACATTTGAGCATCGAAACATGAGTGTCAGAAAGGCAAAATTACACTTAGATTTGATCCTAACTTTATACAACTTTTCTACCGTTTTACTACTGTTCTTACTGATATTTTTTCTCTTTTCGTTACCAGATGTTTTGATACCTTGCATTTCCCAGATATTGTTAAACTATTTTTAAATTAACTGCTGCTAGTTATAAATTTTCTTTTATGAAAAGGAAAAGAAAGGTAAAAATGTGGAAGTTCTAGATTTCAAATGTTATGAGATGTAAATATAAAATATCTAAAGATATAATACAGATTGATCAAAGATACAGCTTCAATTTTTCTCCGGACGACTTCAGATAAATGGAAGAAACACCCAAATACCTATACTTCTTTAGACTTACTCTGCAGGGAAATTATAAACCCACTGAAAGGAGGACGCTTCCTATATATATATGATATGAATTACATACAGCTGATAAAACAGCTGAGGATCTATTTTGAATGCCTCATCTCGCACCCAGTGCTTATTTTCATTCATTAATCTCAAATGATCAGGAACAAGAAATATATAATATATATCAGGGTCACCGACACCGGAGTCATTGGTAAAGAAATTTTCTCCAGCATACGTGCAAAGATGTAAGTTCTTGAAGGATATCTCTATCTCCTACGTTACTTGGAGCCGAGAAAGGCATTCCTTTGTGTTTTTGTTGTTGTTGTACAGCCCGCTGAAGTGAATGATATTTATGAATCACAACAACTACTCAGGGGGCGAATCAGTCTGGGAATCTTCAATGATCTGCCTTGGTTGATCAATTGAAATTGGGGTCCTTTCACGAAGCCTCATCATTGTTATCAAATCTAAGCATAACTTTGCTTTTCAGACGCTCACATGTCGGCGCTTAATCATTTCTGCTCTCAATTGTCTTGAGCTCTATGGTCGGCGCTCATATGTCTTGTGCTCAAACGTCGGTTCGCGCTTTGCAAACACCTTTTAGTAATGTATTCAGTGCACTACGAGAGGTGCACTGATTGCATTACCCCCTTACGGGCATAACGTTCATATTAGTTTATCCTTTCCGAAGAGTGGATCATTTTGATCAAATTAGGAATATATTTTCTTATTAAGATTTCTCGGTACTTATTCGAATATATTTGGTAATAAATAAATGAATAAATAAATAAGAAAAAATAAAAATAAAAAACATCTTAAAATTCAGCGCTGGCTGGAATGTTATAATATGGCCTTATGGCTTCAGTGGGTCCCTTAGCCACCTGAATTGCATACCCACATTCTTATAGAATTATGATTCCTTTAAAGCCTATGTGTGTGCGCGTGTGTATGCTCGCGCGTGGTTGTGTGCGTGAGTATATACTTTATATATACACATAAAAATGAGAGTGATTTCATTTGGGTTAGACTATCGTAAGTTCGAAATCACGTCATACAGTGGAAATCAAGTACCACAAGGAAATGCGTTATTCAGGTCAGCTACTCAGCCTTTTCCAGATAAGATAAATTAATTCGGTAATGAACGAAGCATCTCCCACGACGGCATTTAGCTCACTCTTTGAGAAATTTGGCATCCCGAGTTTTTCTTCCTTAAAAACGCAGAGCTTATAATGTTGTTTGCTTATCCATTATGCTGGCCAGACCGCACTAAAAAAGGATATTATCGGTGGCCATTACATACTGTCGTTGTCTTTAGTGGAATTTAAGCTTGATTACTTCCGACCACAAGAACCATTACTAGAAATCCTTAGCTGCATGAAAATGGATACATAATAACATGGGAGTCAGGAAGATCATAGTAAATATTAGGAAGAAAAATCCTAAATGTATATGTAAATAGGTAGAATACCGACACATACCATGAATTAGGCAACCGCTGTCACATTCGGTTCAATGAACGTTAAGTGATAATCATGTAAGCCGGGGCCAATTGCAAATTTTATCCCGCTCTTTTTGTTCACTACTATAACTACAAACGTTAGTCTCTTTTATCTGGAGCCTTCCTCTCTTGACACTCTTTTCCCCAGTGAGTTGATTGACTAAACTTAAAAGATGAATCATTTGTCCGTTCTCTAATTGTTGTTGAAACTGAACATTATGAATAGCGGTTACGTGGATTCTGATATTAGGTCATCAGTGAAATGATGGAGTCGAATTTGAAAGTGAAAGACCTGTGGTTTAATCCCAATCTTCCTCCCACCAGTTAACCCAGCTGTGAAAGGTTCCAGAGTGAGGTAGGGTCAAGGAGAGGGGATGGGACTAACAACTCCTCTCCTAGAAGCAAATTGAGAGCAGGAAGAACATCCCCTTCTGACTGTTCCTTCTTCAGGGACCAGGCACAAAAGGAGAGAACAGCCTGACACACATACCTAATAGCCAGTAAGTTAATTAGCAGGAATCATGAAAGATCTGCCGAGCTCATTCACTTTAATTGAAGATGTAAACAAATAGTTGCCCCTTCTATTTTCAAGCAACGAGATCAGTGGGAATTTTGTTGTAGTTATAATGATTAAAATTTACCTATGGAAATTTGCACAAAAATACTTTCATTTACTCATTTCGAAGAGTGCATCTTTTAAAATTATTCGGATCTCTGTAGGCAAACAGATGCGTTCATGCTGCAAATGAAGGGTTTAGATTTCTTTAATATTTTGTTTCATCACAATCGTTCCTTTGTGAGGACTTTAGTTGTTCTCCATAATGGTTCGTGAGCCTTAAGTGTTTGTCTCCATTAAAGCTTCTGTGTTATTTTTGTAAACACACTGCTCTTCCATTAACAGAATCTTGATGCCATTAAGAATGAATGTTGACAGAACGTTTACGCAAACATGTTATTGCATGTTACACTTTCTTGTCATGGCGATATTTTTTATACGTCTTTTTTCTTTTGCCAGGGGGCGTGGCTGGTTTTGCGTTTCCCCAGAGTCCTTTCGTTAATGACAACTCATCCTCTTCTAATGTTTTGCCATGGAACAGAGGACAAGAATTCTCTTGTGTTGCTGCCAGAAACTACATAAACATTGATTTACTGATGGGTTTTCTTCTGACAACGTCTTCTCCTCCTAATTTTCCCTTCTTCAATTCTACTTATTTAGCTGCCTGATTTCGTAAGAAAAGATTCTAAAGAAATTGTCATCAACATCAAGGAAAATTATAGTAAGCAAAAGCATAATCGAGGAAATTCGTTGACAAATGACTCACGCCTCTCTGTTTCCAATTTTGTATATATATATATATATATATATATATATATATATATATATATATATATATATATATATATATATATATATATATCATATATATATATATATATATATATATATATATTATATATATATATATATAATATATATATATATATATATATATATATATATATATATATATATATTAATATATATATATATATATATATATTATATATATATACTATATATATATATATATATATATATATAATATATATATATATATATATATATATATATATATATATATATATATATATATATATATATATATATATATATATATATATATATATATATATATATATATATATATATATATATTATACATTCATTTAAATATAGCACATCCTCCACAATAAAAGCTACAATTATTTTGTACCAACTCCCACGTTAAAGAAAGGTTTATCAAGACCTCTTCCCACCCCTCCAACAAGAGATTAATTTCTCGCCCCTGACGCTGGTTCCTCTCCTGGCTCAACCCACCCGACTTGTTTAACATTATATATAACAATTATCCTCCAGTCACATGAAAGATCTCAAGCATATGGCTGTCTAATTAATTCACTGAATTAATTCGCTCAAGAGAAAATAGACTAAGACGGAGAAATGAAAGTAAATGTTAAAATCTTATTTATTACCGGATTTGACAATTTAATAGATGAATGAGATTATGATGATAGAGGGCGACCCGGATGTAACGTTGCTTTGTTATTATTTGCGTTGTCTGGGTAAAAGGGAACTGGTTGTCATGAGACGCGCAGTTTACCACATTCCATTCTCCCTCTCCTCAGCAACATACCACTGAAAATAAAAGATACTGTCAAATAAATAATGTGATGAAGGATGGGGGAGAAGGTAAAAATTGCTGATAACCGCGTGTGTCTTCCAGGATAAAGATTCGTTAATTCGTTATGTATTTGATTAAATCTTTCATCTCGTTCCATGGAAATTAGTTTATTGGCAGATTAATAAGTTTTTGCGCTATTTCTTACATGGCACTTCTCTCTCTCTTTCTCTCTCTCTCTCTCTAACCTTCTGCACCTACCTATCTACTTTTCGGCACTAAAGAGAAAAGAGAAGTGGGGATTGAAAGACAAGCAGACAATGAGGCAGGGAACAGTAGTATGAACTTAGAGGGAGATACTCTCAAAGGAGCTTCCTGAAATGTGCTATGCAGTCTTTGATGAAAGTGAAGAACG
>NC_061097.1:61731201-61738701 GCF_015104395.2 Macrobrachium nipponense | reverse complement strand
AGTAAATTTCTTGAAAGATAATCATTAGCCCTAGAAATTATAAAGTTCTCGCCCCAATTTACACTTTTTCACTCAGATGGATAAATAATGCATTTGCAGTCTGGGGTGTTCTAACTGATTACAAATGCTGATTAATTCTTACATCTAAATTTTTGCTTGATTGACTGACATAAAAAGACGGGCAATCTTTACAAGGAATTTTGAAAATTATGTTGTTATTTGTTACGGGACTATTCTTAATTAGCATTCCTTTAATGGCATTGTCTTAACATTATCATTAAAAGTAAGGCAAGCTAAGTATATTTTTAGGGTTTTCTTTTTTATTATTAACAACACTATACAACTTTTTGTGAGAGTTTTGATAACACAAATCAATTATATAAGGTGGGTAGCAGAGATCATTTTCTATCTTTTTTATGTAGTATTCTATTTCTTGGTCAAGATATTGTGGACTCATAATCCGCAAATCACGTCAGAACATGTAAAAAATAAAAATTGCAATTTTAATATTAAGATAGTGGCCAGAATAAAAATGTACATATATTAAATTATTTGTGGGTTTCCTATAAATACAGAATTTACATTGGAAAGACTCTCTATGTATTAATACATCTTGGAAAGGGGTGACAATGTCATTTTCAATTTCAGCAGGGAATTTTATGGATGGCACTAAATTATTCAATTTAGACAATAAATCTTTTACATTGATACCAGTAGGTAAAACTACTAAGATATCATCTACATACCTGAACCATTTAAGGGGATAAGTGTGATATTCGGCAGGTGTTGTCTTTCAAAAAACTCCATATATAAGTTTGAAAGGAGAGGTGATAAGGGGTTACCCTTGGTTATACCAAATATTTGTCTCTTCTTCAGTTGAGTCTTCGGTATTGGTAACTTTGGATAATCACTCTTCTCATCTATCTATGGCAGTGCTAGAATTCTGCAAAAAAGTGGACTAATACTACTCTCGTTCCCATTTCATACATCACATTGACTTCAGCCCCTAGATGTGTCTATAGGTCCTTTTAAAAATGACTACAATACTGTTTTTCTGCTTGGATAAAGTCCCACTCTGGTATCCCATTCATAGTCAAGGGAGCATTACCGAATGTTTTAACACCAAAAATATTTTGGCAGGCTACCAGAGGGCTGGTATACGACCCTTCATTGGCAGGCACACACTAAACAGAACTTTCTTACTTCATGTGTGACAGATAAACCCATACCTGAACCCCAACCTCCAGAAAACATGAGCACCTTGAGTACCTTTGCATCAATTGAAGATCTGACTCATCCATCTACCAGCGGAACGTCTAGAGTTAACAAATAAGGGACAATCGATAGAAAAACAGTCAAGGTTGTTACGCCTGATGATATCCAACCATACCCAAAAGCTGGACAGAAAAAAGTAACAGGTAGAGAGAGAGAAGAAAATCTGTCATCCTTACTGACACTTCAGTCAAAGAGCAATTGCGCAATGATGAAGAAGAAAGGTTAGAAGAAAAAATAAAAATGCACGAAAGAAACGAATGATGGATGATGAAGTAAACAGATGCTTGAACCAAATGGCTAGTGACAGGTGTGATTTAGCTCTGAGACCGAAGATGAAGACTTCCTTTGCATCATGTGTCTAGAGCCATTTCCAAAGAGCAGGAGGCCGGCTGAAGGCTGGATCCAGTGCGCAGAGTCTAGGAAATGGGCACTTGAGCGCTGTGGGGGAAAGGATGCTTTCTACAAATGTATCAATAGTAATTCTGAAGGATAATTCATCTGCTCTTTGAAAATTTTTAAGAAAAATTTATGTATTTGTTTCGATACCTTTCTTATATATGAGATTTAGTTCTAGTTGGAATTTCATAGGTCAAAGCATCCACATGTGAAGTTTCCTATTTTTTTTTAACACAACAAATTTAAGGTAAGTAAGCCTTATCTATGGAGCCATAATAAATGAGTAGGGCAGGCAAGGCTAATTTTTATTGCATGCTATTCAAGAACACTGAGGAAGGACTGATATTTTCTACATTTGTATCAACTTTATCTTCAAGGAAGAAGTTATTTGAAATTTCAAAGTATTTAAAAGTATGGATTTTTTTTCTATTTTATTGCCATATCTAGTACGCAAGTATTCATGTATCTTTTTTTTTATAATTGTCATTGCATCAGTCAAGCAGAACAATCAGCTGTAGTATACTGTGCGAAATGCATGTTTCATTAAAAAGCCATCGATAGTTTATGGTCCTGTTATTAAAAATTGCAGTCTTTGTAATTATAGATATAACAATATGCCCCAGCCGAATGCCAACTTGCCCCACTCTGGAGTTAATTGTTGCATTCTAAGCCTGAAAAAAATGAAAAGTTCCACTAAATAACTTAATAAAGTTCAAGGAAAAAAAAACTCTAACAACTATCCCCGTCTTCTATAATGTATATATATATATATATATATATATATATATATATATATATATATATATATATATATATGTGTGTGTGGTGTGTGTGTGTGTGTGTGTGTGTGAGTGTGTGTGGTGTGTGTGTGTATGTATGTATGTATAAATTCAGTGTAGCAGGTCGTATTTTGATATGATGTCGACATACAAATGATGAACAGCAGTTCCCCCTCTCCTGATATCTGTTTGAAAATATTCCATTTGCTTTTCATATATTCATGTTTTTTTTAAGAATAATTTTTTACATACAGATTCATGGCGCTGATTTCCGATCCATGGCTCGTGAAAAAAAAAAAGAAAATTAAAAAAAAAAGAAATTAAAACAACAAAGGTATTTCCAACCGACAGAATTTGTAGATAATAGTAAATTTTTGCTTTTGCTGCGTAGCAGAATATTCGATATGAAGCCGAAAGCTACATTTTCATTCCGCTGAAGATTATATATTTTTTCTTTAACGTTTTAAATATTTCTAGAGCTGACAGGGCACAAGCGGCAGAGTTGTAGGTGACCATTACCTTCATTCGCTTTTGTATGTTATGAAAATTCGCACGACATTCTTCAATTATAAACAAGTAAGAAATGCGCCGAAGTTTATTCGGCGCAATCGAGTTTTCTATACAAGGCGCTGCTAGTATACATACTGCAATGTCCCATTTTTGGATGTTGTGGAAAATTCATGTAGAGTTTTGCCAATGTAAGTGTGTGTGTTTTTTTTGTTAGCCTAGAGTATTAGGAGCATGAAAAATATGTTTGGCATTTTTTCTGAGGTCATAATGACATTTGGTATTGCCAAAAACCGACATTTTTTTTGCCGCAATTTGCCCAAGTTTCGAACTGTTTGAGTTTTATTGGGGTGTGAAGTATGATGTAACCTTTATTTGTGCATATCAATGTCATTAGTAAAAACAATAGGTTTTTCTTTATTATTTTATCATAAGTCAAATTTTGTAAGAAGAAATGACTGTAAAATACGTTTACATAATACGTTTACTTGCCATCAGATTTAGTCACTTTTTTTTGTTTTATCCATGGACAGTATGACAGTTAACCACTGTCCTTTTTTTTTATTTAAACCACTTTGATGGTTTTAAAAAAATAAAAGAACAAATAAATGTTTATATTCCTTAGACAAATGCATGTCAGTCTGATACTCATTTAGTGTCAAATTCGTCGTACTTCAGCCACATCAACCAAGTTTTGACATTCATCTGGATCCCAGTTTGCACAACTCTGTACAGGGCATTGGTTTTTGGGGCAGGAACATCGCCCATTACATTGGCTCTTTGTGCATTTACACTGAACCAGCTGTAAGATGGATCTGCAGACGAAGTATTTTAAATTAATTCACAAACGATGATGTTTTTCCCACCTTTGTGGGTGTTCAAGAGGAAGACTGAAGATATGGTTGATGATTGTTAGATTTGGTAGTTTTGTTTGTCTCTATGTTGACTAAAATATTTCGCCTTGACAACCATCCATAATTCTTCATTGTCTTTTATTATCTTTACTGAAATTTTAAGTCTCCGAAGGATATAACTTGTAAATAAAATTTTTTAAGAACATGACACCCCTTATGATTAAGTCTTGAAGGAGAATAGAAATGATTTATTGCGAGTGATGCAGCCATTAATTTTTAACAGAAGCGGCGATGCTGAGGATTTTTAACAATGTACAAGAAAATGAGGGTGAAGATGATAATATATTGATAATAATGGAGAGGAGAGAATTATGAGCATTATGGTAATAATGAACGTAATGAGCATGAAGAATGGGATAATAAACAAAGATGAATATAAGAGAATATTTTTTGGAGGATCTCGGTACCAAAACAAACGGAAAAAATATACTTCAAGGTTCTCAAAAACAGACGCAAAAAGCCCAGTTTATCCTACAGTTGAGAGAGAGAGAGAGAGAGAGAGAGAGAGAGAGAGAGAGAGAGAGAGCTTATTCAACATTTATCAAACATCTATCATATGTGAATGACTGAAATGAGAGTGAGAAAGATGGAAGAGATATTCATAAGTTTCTTTTTGCATGATACTCCTAAGACGTACTATCCCATAGATTTGCAGATGTGTGTGTGTGTGTGTGTGTGAGAGAGAGAGAGAGAGAGAGAGAGAGAGAGAGAGAGAGTAAAAAATAGACGTTAAAACAAATACTTGATAATTATAAAATAACCAGAACCTTTATACCTTACAGGTACAGTGATGCTCAAATCTCATGCGATGACTCCATAGGATTTCGTTCAAAATTCAATAACTGGCAACCTACTTTGTTCCGTATTTATCTATTATTTCAATGCGAAAACACGATTATTGCATACAATAAGGTATAATATTTTTCTTAAGAGTGAAATCTGTCATATATTTCAAAACTGTAAGAAAATGTCACGTTTAAGCCAAATAAAAAAAAAAACACCTTACGAAACATTTTCAAAACTTTCGTTCCCACATCGCTGACGCATTTGACCAAAACAAAGCCATCAAACCTCAGTTCAAATGTTAAATTAAAAAAAAAAAAAACGAAAATTTATCATCAATATTAATATTGCTTCCATACTAAGCATAAAATTGAATAGTTCTATTAATTGCTTTTACGCCTCAACGGACGAAACAAATTTAAATACAGATGTATATACAAAAGTAGAAATGCGCCCCCCACTGATAACTGTGTGAGGGGAGCATGTGTGACGTATCATTAGTGTCGGTGCAACAACAACCACTTGGTGTAACATAGGTCTACAATGAGTAGTGACAATGGAATTATCTTGAAAACATTTACTATATATTTGTTTAGATTAGTTTTTTAGGCCTATATATTATTTTGCACCATACAGGCAGTTTAAACACAGCCTAAAACTTCAACGTTCAAAAAGAAATTGCTTAAATTCCTATTCCTATTTTGAAAAGGTTGTTATGATGACTGTTAAGCTTATTAGGTCTACTGTCGTAATGCTGCAGACGTAGTCATGTTGACCAGTTCGAGGAGCATGTTAAGTGTCCTTTCATTGATAGCACCGCTAACCTTAACACATCGCACTTTGAACTAAGCAAAGTAAAAAAGAAAATAAATGAATAAGTTTATTTAAATCACACAGATTACGAATATGCCAATGCATAAAAGGGATCATATTTAAAACCATAAGGAAAATAGTGCTGGCTGTGAATTTGAAAATTTCTTTTTTGACATGTATGACATATAAAAAAAAAAACTACTTGGTAACGTCACTTTGAGTCTGAGAATCTGGACGATACAAAAAGAATCATGTCGCAAGAGATTTCAGCATAACTGTTATATGATAGTATTCTGCGTTCCTGACGTTTCCGCCGACGGTTAAAAGGATTTCTTTTGTGAGAGCAAATATGTTCTTTGGTAAAACATGCCTGTGGCAAAGAAAATTGCAATTCAAGTGGAGTTTTCTGCATAGATGGCCTGAGGAGGGTCTCTTGAGCAAACCACGTTCCCTGGCCTCCATTTCGAACCCTGGGAAACGCCCCAGTTTGAAAAACAGGAGACTGTTTCCCCTTGGAAGGCCTAGAGGGGGGTGATTCCTTGGCTGAAGCGGGGATTAATGTCTTCCTCCTGGGATCTCCGGAGGATTACCTGTTAATTCACTTTGCTTTAGTCAGACATTATAAAAATAAATAATAACCCAATTTTCCCTTTAATGTACACATCTTCAGTGACAATGGATTCATTCATCCAGCCATCTTGAGGACATTTATGAAGTCTCTCACATCTTGATAAGAGAAATATATCCAAAATTTTTGAGGAGTCATAATGGATCGTAGGTTCTAACATGGGTATCCGTGTCTAGTATTACACCAACTCTAATTCATTGCTTCAAGCGCTGCTTCGAGAATTATAATGGAATCCTTTAGAGCCCAATTTAATTCTTAATATGCTGCTACTAGAGGTAAATTCTCTCTCTCTCTCTCTCTCTCTCTCTCTCTCTCTCTCTCTCTCTCTCTTCTCTCTCTCTCTCTCATGCGAATGTGAAGCTACAAAGACATAATATGCAAACTCATTGTTGTGAGCCCCTAACAAAAGAGAAGAATAAGAACAAAGCAAACGAAAAACCCCGGAGAATGAATAACAGTTCATTTCCGCAGTTGAGGGAAAAGAAAAGATGATATCATGTTTTTAGGCCTGAACGCATTCCACAAAGGCACGCTAAACCTAATTACTCTAAGTCATGTAGAATGTGGTTAGTCAAAGGTAACATGATACCAAAATATTAATGTCGGTTATTGTATAGATATCAAATACCGTTACGACTGCATTGCATATACAGATTATATGCATAACATGTATATTATTAATTTAGAGAATTATGTTACCTTGTAATTTACTTGCATCTTTTACATTATCATTTACCTTGCATTTATCCTATTACCATTTACACACTATTTTATTGTAGGACAACTTGTTTCATTACGCATCGTGGCAACATTTGGATTTAATATGCGACAACACCGCTATTGTTTCCCGCCATATATAACGATGCATTAATCAGTTCCTGTGCTGTGGTCACTGAGAGTGAAGCAACGGAACTTCCCTCCGCCTTCACATCGCTGTAGTTGTTAATATATGGAATTTTAAGAAACTACAGTTTCATTTTTTGACCCTTCGTTCCATTCATTACATGGACGTGTGGCAGGGTTTCAAGCCACAGTAACAGTTATTATAAATATTTCTGAATACACACACAGACACACACACACATATATATATATATATATATATATATATATATATATATATATATATATATATATATAATAGATATATATATATATATATGTGTGTGTGTGTGTGTGTGTGTGTGGTGTGTGTGTGTATGTGCGTGTGTGTGTGTTGCAGATAAATTCTGTTAAAGCAGGATACGTCGTAACTATAAAAGGACCATAATGGGACTTTTAAACTTGTGATATTATATATGTAAACATTAAGCTACAAATGTTGTTTCGTATCCAATTTATGTTGCTTCGGGGAATGTCACCGAAAGGGAATTAGAAGTGATAAGTAATTAAGTATATAAGTCAA
>NC_061097.1:61716201-61718701 GCF_015104395.2 Macrobrachium nipponense | reverse complement strand
ACTGAATATATATGAACGTAGTTAATTTGTGTCCTTTTTAGTTGATCCTTGTTGTTAGTACGACTAATACTAATTATGGAATCAATTACGCAGACCACGTTAATTGAGGAATATAATGTTTGAAACTTATGCGTCAGTGAAAAATCTTGCACGAGTCCAAGTAAGCTGGAGGTCGGATCACGCTTTGTTTATTATAATTTCAATACTTTGATCTGCATATCTGTTAATTGTTAACAATCAGCGAATTCGTTCAACTTCACTATAGAGCAGCAGAGGACCTCACCGCATCTTTACGCTCTCGTAAAACAGCAAGAAAGATCGTTTTAAATTTCCATGCACAAAAAAACAGCGAACGCTCCGTTGCTTGAATGTGTGAGGAGATTGTTATGTAAAAGAGCATTCGCACACTATGCATTTATGGAGAGGGACACATATAAAACTCGGCCCAAATTCTTCGATTGTTAACAAATATAGGGTTTGCTCTTACAAGAACATTCGGAGCTGAACCTGTCAAAACTTTCGACGTATTAAGTGTTCCCCTGAGTGAAAAGTCTGCTTCCATGACTCAAACGGAAAAGCTTCAAGAAAGGAAATCGACTGAGTATTTCAGACAGTAACCTCGCTTCTTGCGTTTGTTCGTTTTCCGTTGTTTTATCCCTTTTTTCTCCCTATCCCTGGTTCACTTAGAGATTTTTTTGAATGGATCATTTTCTTGTTTATTTTTCCCTGTGTTCTTTTTCCTCCGCTATCTAATTTGTTCGTGCTTGGTATTATAAAATCTTAATTTGAGAGAGAGAATTCATAAACCCGAAAGAACAAGAGAAAAGAAAATTCCCTTTCGAAATATTCTAAAGAGTCCAAACGAGGAAAACAACGTGTTATGTGTCGCATCGTGGATGATGACATTCCTGGGGAAAGAAAATATCTCTGCGAGGACCTCATTATCATTTAAATGGGAGGGGATTCCCCTAAAATGACTTTTATTAGATTTGGAGTCTCCTTCATTCAATTTTTTTCATTCGCTTATAAAATGTATCATAAAAAAGCTAATTTTTTACGAAATGCATACGTTCCTCGCTGGACAAGTGGTTTTCGCGCTCGGCTGCCAATCCGGTGGTCCGAGGTTCGATTCCCGGCTCGGCCAACGCGGAATCAGAGGAATTTATTTCTGGTGTATAGAAATTCATTTCTCGATATTGTGTGATTCGGATCCCACAATAAGCTGTAGGTCCCGTTGCTATGTGACCAATTGGTTCCTAGCCACGTAAAAATATCTAATCCTTCGGGCCAGCCCTAGGAGAGCTGTTAATCAGCTCAGTGGTCTGGTAAAACTAAGATATACATAACTTTTTACGAAATGCATAATATGTTATATATTTCGTACTACAATTACACTACCACACACGCACACACATATATATATATATATATATATATATATATATATATATATATATATATATATATATATATATATATATAGTATAGTATCTATCTATATATATATATATATATATATATATATATGTGTGTGTGTGTATGTATGTATGTATGTATGTGTGCGTGTGTAGATTACAACGGATACATTTTAGCAGGGTTACTGTCACGCCCGGCCCCATCCCAGTTCTATTCTTTGGAAGGAACAAAGCAAAATGCACAAGCAAGCGAATTTCTGTTTGGACCGAGGGAATATAATTAGGTCACCAATGAAATGAACCAGGAGGCCGAACACAACGAGTACCAAAAGTGCAAATGGCCTGATGCCTCTGTCATAACCCTGAGAAATAAGTGATGGCAGAGGAATTCAGGCGAATTACGCAGTTTGTTTATAGAAGACCCGTTGGAACGGCGCAATGGAACCGCTTAAATTCAAATTCAAACTCGTCTTCCCTTTTTGAAAGTCTTCAGCGCTTTGGTCAGACGGATTTGGAATTCGATTAGATGTTTTCACAGAAAGCTAATTTTACTGTAGTGAAAAGGAACTTATTGTTAGTAATATCACCGTATCACGTAGATACAAGCTGAAGGTTTAAGAGTTCTTCATCTCCTTTCGTCGATTTGTATTCTGCAATCCTGATATATTCGTTTCTTCTTACAAGGGTATCTAGTTTGCACCATTTGATCTAATCAGCTTCTTCACAAGTCTTTCCTAACTGCGGTAATCGTCCTTCTGCTGGATTTGAGGGTCGGTGTCGATCTCGAATTCCACTGTGATTTCTTTTATTTCCTTTCTCTTCTGGTTCAGCTGGAAAAGCACCAGGCGTTCTAGTTCCTCACGGCAGCAGCTTCACGTAGTCATATAGGTGTTATATGGAGGAAGTCCCTCTCTAGGAATAGTGTTATCGAAAACAACTACTGTTACAATGGCGGTATTGCATTTTTGTCTGCAGGTTAAGGACAGAAAAACAAATCCACGGGCATCAAAACTAATATACTGCTTTTGTTGTTTATTTATCTAATCTTGCGTTTCGACTCGTAACCGAGGTGTTTATCTAAACAA
>NC_061097.1:61686933-61714433 GCF_015104395.2 Macrobrachium nipponense | reverse complement strand
TATTAATGTTAGTCACACAGCCCGTTAGCTATTTGAGGAAGCCTTTCCAGGCGGTGTTCTGCTTTTGCGTTGTCACGACCTTATCGCCTCTTTGTCTTCTGACGAATTTGACCAAACTTTAATACGTTTGTTGAGTGACTTAGAAGTGAGTTGGCTGTAAATGGAAAACTATTATCTTTTTTAATAATAAAACTTTATGTTGTGTTCAATAATCATCGATGAGGTTGTCAAGCTGAAACAGAAATAGAAAATTATCATTCCAGCAGTTAAGAAGGCTAGAAAAAAAATCTTGGTATGAATTTGTGTTATGTTAAAATGGGTAAACCACACACTAGCCTTGAGATGACTGGCTGTTAGAAGACGTTAGTCAAAGATTGAAAGTCAATAGCTCACAGATTTTTAGGAAAAATGGGGAAATTAAGCCAGCCGGCTGCATGTCTTTGCTAGCCTTTGCATACTAAAGAAATTAACCCAATGAAACAAATCAAAGGGTCAAGGGTCAAGGATATACTGAACTTCCTCAATATGTAATGTGTGATTGTGCAGTTATGTTTATATAAATATTAGCTTTAATGGTCAATGTGTAAACTCTATAATGTTTTATACTCAGTTTAACTTTTTATGGGAAAAGGTCAAGGTCAAAGTTGCCTGGTGACGATAACTAAGAGGTCATCATTCATTCACTGAGAAGAGAACAGAAACATAGGATGATGATCCCTATCAAAAAAGACCAAGAATCTAATGTGAATGATTATCAGATAGCAACAGAATTTTTGTTAAATACGTGTGTGTGTGTGTGAGAGAGAGAGAGAGAGAGAGAGAGAGAGAGAGAGAGAGAAAAGAGACTTAAGTCTTCAACAAATTGTCTGCCAACGGGAGGATTATAACGACGTGAAACCAACTGAGTAACTAATTCATAGCTAAAGTATAACAGAGGGATAGCGGTCTTTTTGGGAACATTCCCAAACCGTTCCATCTCGTCAGATGCGAGAATCGAATGATTATACTTCAGACTGTGACTTGGTTCGCTGACACTGCGTTCTGAGGCCAGAAAGACAGGTAGGCAGACTGGCAGACAGAAAACTACATAAGGTTCAGCAAAATTTTCTCGGAGCTACACTTTTCAAATCTGGGAGTCCTCCGCTCCCCTCTACTCCCCGACCGGCACATAATCAGATAAGAAACCTTTTGAATAGGCAGATCTATATCTTGCTTCCTTTCCCCCTGAAAGTGAGAACGTATCTTATCAATTACTATATTTTCACCTTTTGATCATTAGGATACATCCCCAGCTGTCTGGCATTTTTTTTATCTTTCATTTTCATTAATGTCTCGTCCGCCACGTATGGGCTCACGTGCTTGTAACATTGTTCACTGATTGTGACTTCTGCTTATACCATAGGTTTAAAACTGTTAAATGTTATTTTCTTTACAAAAAAAAATATTTTTTTCCTCAAAAGTTTCATGTTTTACAATATTACCATTCGTGATTTCTTTTCATTTAGTATTTGCACCGTGAGTATTAGGTTCACACTACAACCTTACCGGTTTCATATTATCACCCCATTTTCTAAAACCGTCTGCTTTCGTATGTGGCTAGGCGTTTTTTATCCTTTTTGTTCAGAGGTGTTTAAGAATTACAATTTATTTCTAAATATCACGATAGTCATCAACTGATGTTTACATTTTAGATAACACGGTTTAGTGATAATGAAAAGTGACCCCTAGTTCACTTTTGTTATCTGATCTTTTTGAACGGGCGATTTTACTTAAGCTAACAGCGTCTCCCCCAAACAACGGCTACTGATTCGCAAAGCTATTTCAGGTATGTGTAATATCAAGCTTGTTATCATCGTAACATGAGAACTGCAATGCACAACAGAGAGGTGAAGTGACAGAGACTTTTTGTCTTTAGGGGCTAACCTCGTCGAAATTGCATTAAAACACTTCCAAATGGGCACCAAAGTCCTTGGAGGTTGAAGGTGAGGTGTCTTACTCTAGAGCATCAGGGAAGCATCAGAACGATAGCAAGGCTGTTGCGATTCATTTATCGTAACTGACGAGAAAATAGGGATGGTTTCCGGAAAAGGTTTTAACTGCAAATCATTCAAACGGATATGATCAAACATTTACTATGAAACATACTTCACTCATTCTTGCATCATAAATATTTCATCTTATATGTGGAGAATCATAAATGAATTTTGCAGAACTTGTCCAAGCTGAGACTAAATCTCGCAGAACATTTTTTTTCAAGAGAATGCTCAACAAAACCATTAATCTTAGAAGCACTCGTATAGGAAACCAGCTCTCAAATACCCAAAATTCCATCTCAGTGGTAAAAATGATGCAGATTGTTACTGTACGCACAAATGCCACAGAGCATCATTATAGATGACTAAGAAGCCAGCTCCAGTGTCGTCATGTCATCTCCTACAGACATGAAATTGATAAAAAAGAAAAACAGTGGGAGTGCCATAGAGAACTGTGTAAAATTGTATGTACGTTTCAAAGGCTATTATCATGTAAGGAGGAAACGTTAATGTGGGTTATAGATTCTGTTATGTAACATGAGATATCCGAACGCAATATGATATAATATTTAGGATTAAATAATTAAAATTTTCAGTTATGCGCGGAAAATACAGAACAATTTGGAAAATTATTCATTCAAATCATTTTTGCTCCAAAAATTCATTGTAATTTTTAAAACTCATTTCTCTTATTTGCGTTGACGACTTTCTAATTTAACAGTTGCATTGGGGAACTTTTAATTTTACCTCAGTTTTCTCCGCTTATGCAAGAAATGACAAACGCATGTAATGATAAAATTTGAATTTCATTAGAATATACTTTGTTAGTGGTGAAAAACATGAAAACACAGAATTGGATGTTTCAGAATGGGAACATGTCTTTCCAAAGCTTTCGTAGTAATAATTTTAAAAACTAGGTAATAATGAAACTTCAATCCATCATTACTGTTCATGGGTGCAGGCAATTTTGTCATTCTAGATTGACTGAATGGTTATTAGTGATTCTGCCTCAGTCCATCAGCCATAATCCTGAGGTCTCTGGTCTTCTATGAAGACTTGATGTTCCCATGGGCTATCTAGCCCGTTCTGGGTGGGGCTACCAACTCCTTGAGTGACTGAGAGATAAGGTACAACTATTAATGGATTATTTCTTTCTTAGTAATATGTAAATGATAAGAAGAAAAAGTAGGAGGATAGATTTGTTGCGTGTTTAGGAGACTAGGTGGAAAGGGAGTGGAACTCGAGAGATAGTAAATGGGTATGAATTTTATTGCAGCAGTTCACGAGAGGGAAGAATTCGTGTTGGAATTATAGTAAGTAACAACTGAGAAGAAAAATCAGTATGAGTAAAGAGAGTAAAAGATATGCTTTTTAAAGATTTCAGTAATAATAGGGGACAAATTAGTAATAATAATGCCAGCACATGCTCATCAGATGGGGTACCAAGAGCAAGAGAACGAATTATTTAGACAAGAGTTTGAGAATGCCATTAGAACAGTGAAAGGGAATGAGAAAATAATAATAGGAGCTAATATAAATGGCAGGGTGGGAGAGAGAAGAGACGTGTATGAGGAGGTATACAGAGGCTATGGGTTTGGAATTAGAAATGAAGATGGTGATTATATATTGGAGATGTTTCATATTTTTGAATTAGCATGTATGACCACATGAATTCAGAAGTTGGATAAGTACTTGATAACTTATGAAAGTGGAGGTGTACATAACCAAATACGTTTGTTCTTTTTTTCTTTGTGCTGGTCATGATGTTTTGAGTGAAGAGATCACGAATGAAGAGTTGTGGGAGTTGTACACCGATGATGTGGAACTACAGACAAGGGTTGGAGAGTGGCAGGAGTCTTTAGAGAGGGGTGGCTGAAAGCTGAGAGCTTTTTGTAAGCAGTAGGAAACATAGAGCAGTAGTGAAGATAGAGACAGAATGGTAATACAAGAAAGAAGAGGCTTGATTATAAAACAGGCAGAAAAGATTAAATACTTAGGATCTACTTTAAGCCAAGAGGGACCATATGAGGCTGAAGCTGACAGTAGGATAAAAGCTGCATGGGGGAGTGGAGAGAGGTAGCTAGAGTAGTATGTGATAAGAAAATGCCAATCAAGCTAAAGTCACGCTCTATAGCTCAGTGATAAGACCAGTGATAATGTATGGATCAGAAACATGGCTCTAAGCAGAAAAGAGGAAATAAAGCTTAAGAGAACAGAGGTGAGAATGCTGAGGTGGATTATGGGAATATTACTGCTTGAGAAATTGTAAATTGATGAAATAAGAAGGACAAACTTAGTAAAGCTTACAGAGGTGATAAGAGAGTCATGGTTGAGATGGTATGTGTATGTGTTGAGGATGAATGATAACAGGAGAGTAAAGATGGCTTAGGAGGAGCCTGTTAGAGGAAGAAGATCGAGATGGAGACAGAGAATTAGATAACGAGATAAAGCGATGGAATATATACAGAGAAGAGGTTTGATAGGGTGGAGAATGATGCCTTTGACAGGAGGCAGCAAAGAAAGCATGTTAGGCAACTGACCCCTTAATGCAGGAAGAAAAGAAGGAGAAAAGATTAATGATGTGTGTGTGCATATATGTATATATATATATATATATATATATATATATATATATATATATATATATATATATATATATATATATATATCATATCATATCATATCAATTTGCAGCCCCTAGCCTCAGTAGTTTATAAGATCTGAGGGCAGACAGAAAAAGTGTGGACGGACAGACAAAGCCGTCACAATAGTTTTCTTTTACAGAAAACTAAAACACGATTGGTGTTCTCAAGTGTGGATACATGTCAAACTGAGGTTTGACATGTATTCAGAAGCAGCTTTTCTTTTCCTGCTCCTCTTCCTTAAGAGGTATACTCTCCTCCTGAGGTTCCCGGCTCTGAGGAGTCTTGATAACTCCAGCAGCTGCTTCTAATAAAATCTTGTCTAAATTACATAAAGTAGCAATTCAATTTTACTTCATTTCGATTTGTAAAGCAAAGTATTTTTCAAAAGATGAGCGGAAATTGAACGAAGATAAATCCTTTCTGGCAAGAACCACCATTCTTCAGAGGAAATGGTATTCCGGAGGGAGGCAGTTTGGATACAACCTTCTTTCCTTGAACCATATTTTATTATTCTGATATGAGCTTTATGACTTATGTCCATAAGGTCGAAATTCCGTGCGTTCCTCAAGCAGATTAGTAACAGCAGGTGTTAAGTTATTAGAGTCGCCCGTCTGCAAGATGAATGACTAAGCTGTGACGCTGGGTCTTAACAATAAAATGGAGGAGAACGGAAAAGCTGACACATCAAGAATGTCAAGTTCTTTAATTGAAAGTTAAACTCTCTGTATTTTCTTCCATGTTTTTAAGAGCTTTAAGAATTTGTTGTCATGAATTTTTAGAAGACGAGATTACCAAAATTTATGATATTGCTTTTAAATTGAAAAGTATCCGGCATTTTTAGTGATGTGCTTAAGAAAGGCTAAGAAAATATTTTATGCAGTCCCACCATGCACAGGCTTTCGACCCTAGTAATTTGCTTGTTTTACCTTTTGGCAACGGATTTGTTTCTTTGCCAAAAGCGTTTAAAGTTTTTGATGTTAGTGTTGTTTTTAGTAACACTCAGTCTGTAAGAACAATTTTAATAAGGAACTCTCCACATTTACAAACGGGTTGCATTTACGAAATTCCATGCAGAGATTTTGATAAAAAAATATATTGGTCAAAGTGGCAAACTACTGACATCGAGATTAAATCCACATGAATATTGTGCACGTGTAGGAAGGGCATCGAGTGCTCTCTTTCTACACATGAATAATTTTAATCACACAATTAATTGGAAAAATCCAAAGGAAATTTTTATTTTGTAGAGATATTATTAAAAGAAACATCATAGAATCTATTATAATAAAATATAACTTAAGTAGTGTTTTTAGTATTAGCAATGGAAAATATAAACTAGATAACTGGCTTACGAAATGTATTGTTGACAATTTCGTAACTATGTAATTGACTGCTTGGTAGTTCCATTTCCATTAGTAGTTGTCCTTTAAGTGTAATTCTAGGCTGTGGACCATTTGCTTCTTGACTAGGCTGTTTGAAATTTTGTTTTATTCTTTATCTTCGTCGGAAATACCTCGAAACAGGAGAGTGAAATTTGTATTTTTAAATTTACTTCTTGACCAATGTAATTTTATTTCATTTTTACTGGAAGTAGAGGAAGTAGAGGAATTTTTCAGATACGATACAAACATTACGATACAAACGATAATTTCTTGTCTCACTCAAGCGACTGTTTCTTTGGACGGTATACAGTTACCATATCTTGTTTCCCGTAAAGCATTAAAAGCCCCGGCGTTAATCCCCTACTGAGGAGAAAAAAAAATGATTTCTATAAAAGAGAAAAACGTTTTGCTATTTTAAAGAATGCCTTGTAAGCAAGTCAGTTTAACTGAATGAACACGTGAGAATTTTCGAAAGAATCGGCCATAAATGAAGACTGAGTGAATTTAGTATCTTAGATAATTTACAGTGAATATTGTAAATTGCTGTCAGTTGGGTAGTTTTGGGATTGTATTTCACAGTCGATTGAGGAATTGATCAAGAGATGATGAAGATTTGTTTTTATTGTTTTAATAAAAATGGGGATCTTTTGTGTGACATTCAGTAGTTTTTTATTTTTTTTTTTAATTTTTCAAAACCTAGAAGACAGATAAGTTTTAAGGATATTGCCACTTGGGCTGTACAAAGACTCTGTTGGTGGAAAATACAGGCAGGAAATTTGCCTTGTCAATGTGTTTTTGAGGCTCGATTTTATAAGCTATGAAAAAATTTTCTTACTGTTGAAGAGAGGCAGCGATAAAGCCTTCAACTAGAGAATTTCTATGCATATCTTTCGCAAATATAATACAGATTTAGTAGTTCCATTGAGAATGCAGTGCATAGTGAGAAATATATCCAAATGAATCTGCAAATTACCTGGACAATAAGGATAATTTGTCAACATCTGGTGTCTCACAGACGGACGTAGGATGATTGGAAAAATCTTATATCATACTCGGACGACGACTGATTCAATGTAAGATATTTATTGTGCCCGTCCACAATGTTTTTAGTTTAAAGGAATATCTTAATAAAAGAAGTTGATGGACCATGACACCTTAGGTTCGGGCCTCTGTTTAAGGTTTCTTTAAGGACTGCATATTTGGGTGTCCTTGGTAGAGATGTGGTCTCTTAAACATCATTGCGACCCAGAATGATCCCGTTTGCAGTAAATCCAGGTCTAATTTCACTGTTCATGCCAACAGATCGCTGGACGAGAGTTCCTATATGAATTAATTCATGGATATCATTTCAGAAGAGTTATAAAAGGACAAATAAATATGAATAAGTATAATAGTTTATCATAAAACGTTAAAATAGGCAATGCGCAAAATTGCACTTGACAACACGAAACAATGTAAGGGAAAGGGAAATAACAGGAGAGAAAACAAATACGAAACTACAGAAGCAAAATAATTCTCTTCAACTCTCCATAATGTCCGTTCCTAATGCATCTACTTTCTCCTAATGGAAGCAGACGCCGAATGTTATATCGCTGAAGGTGAAATGGCAAGCACAAAACAAAAATAGAATACAAGCGCCGACCATTTAACGTCTTTTATTGAAACGCTCGATGAATCTATTTTGATCCATAACAGAGCTGAAAGGCTCTACGGCAGTAATGCTTCTTGAATTAACCGACCCCTTTTATACTTTCCATGCACAATTTTTTCATTGTTAATTTCACTTATTTTTCTTTTCATTTCCCTGTCATTGCCCTCTTTTTTTACTAGTTTTTCCAGCGTGGGCTTTCTGTGGATGGCCAGGTTGCGTTCACACTGGCAGCCATTCTGCAGGCTCAGGAGGAGGGAACGGTGCTTGTAGGTGGTCTTGTTCATGCAGGCTGTATCGAGCAATTTCCATGCAAATGTCTAAACTGAAAGAGCTAAACCTGTCGTTTAATTAATTTGCATGACCCATGGATTTGCGCTAGTCGACTCATATGTAATTCTACTCTCGTGCGTTGCATATGTTGTAAGATGGATTACTTAATACTTTTTTTTGCGACAATATCCTGCAAGGAATCCGATAAAGGTTTACTTACTCATTTCTTAAACAAATATTTATCTACGACAATTTTCATACACTAATTTTCACCTAAATTTTTTTTATTACACTTTCTTATCATGTAATATCCGTACCTTCCTGTTCTTCTTGCAAACTTACAATATGATAAATTATGCAATATTTTAGCAACCCCCCTCAAATACATTTGAATGTAATTTTTCTAACACTGATTCTGCCTCCAAGATTTCAGGTAACAACAATGTTATTGTCCTTTTACATGATTTCGGATAATGATAATTGATGAGCATTATATCCTTATTAGTGTCTGTAGAGCTGCATCCCAGAACTGCCTTGCTTTTATGGTTTTCCCAAAACTCATATAGATAATATTATATACATTCAAACCTATTATGTCATGTGTAGGTCTTTCAATTATAACATTTGTGAGTTGTTAGCCGGCCTCCTTTCCCCTTTCTTAGCCACATTCTCTTCCAGTCACATTAAACATTCTGAATATTTCTGTCTCAAATTCAAAGAAATGTAGCTCTTGGTAACATAAATCTTTAAAGCTTAGATGTACATTCCCTATTCACAAGGTTATTATTAAAGAAAGGAGTTTTACCAGCCCCATGAGTCAAGGTAACAGTACAGGACGTTCTATAGTTTTTTGGGGTAAAAAATTAGCTCCCATTCAAATTATATCCCATTATCCCTAGATAGTAAAACAATAAAATTAGTTGAATTATGTGTATCAAACTATGAGCCAATGGAATATTTTGAAACTATAACAATAAATGCAATAAAACCTAAAGACATGCTGTGGATGAGATATGTACATGATATCGCAATACTTTGGCATACTAATAAGTAGGGCCATTTAAACGAATTACTTTCAAATTAAATTCATTAGTGCCCGTATTAAATTTAAAATTGAATGGAAAACAGACAGCAAAATTCCTTGTCTTGATGCTTTAATGATTAGAGACATGACAGAATACAAATATTCTATATACAGAAAACCAACATTTTCCCTTTCATACATTCACTATTTTAGGTATTATGACATGTCTGTCAAGATTGGTGTAGCCAGCAATTTATTCTTAAGAGCCTTATAGATTTCCTTCCCGGATATCCTGGAAAAGGAAATTGAACTAATCCGTAAGCAGCTGTCATCTTTAAAATACCCTGACCACATAATTGAGAAAGTAGTCCATAAAGCTAAAATAATATTTTACCGTCCCCCTTAAAAGAAGATTGAGAGAATCCCAACAATAAAGTAAAAACCCCACACCTGGACAGGTTTAAGACGTTGACTGAGACACTTAAAAACTTTTACCACTTCTGTGTTTACTTACCCAAATGCCTTAGCCAAATCCTTGATTAATGTCCAACAAAAGCCACTTCCTAAAGACACTGGAGTATATGAAATCCCTTGCCTCGATTGTGAACAATCCTACATCGATTTTAGATGTAAATCCCTTCCCCAGAGATTAATACAATATAAACATTCAGTTAAGTATGGCCAAAGAGCTCAACTATTTTTAACCATGTAAGTCACCAAAATCACAGAATAAACTGGAATTTGTGGCGTACAGTTTATAGCAGCAACTTTGGATTGAAAAGCCAGATGGTAGAATCAGCTTTGATTAAACAAAGGAACACGATGAACCTCTCAAAAGGAGCTTCGTACTCAGATATTATACATAAAATCTTCCTCTAACCAGCGATTAAGAAGATTAAGGAGAAAATATCAACTGGAGTGACATAACGGCTGAACTCTGGATCTCTTGGCACAAGTACCGCTTCTCTGTAACGCTTATCATTCATGACCTGACCGAAGAGAGATAGTTCTGTGAAACATAGCATTAATTTTTTACATACTGGCCTTTTAATAGGCTCCTTTTATTATTATATTATTATTATATATATATATATATATATATATATATAGATATATTATAGTATATATATCTGAACTAAAAATGTCCTTTAATATCTTAATTCGCTCTACCTCGGAATTAATATATTTTCATATATGCTTAACCGAGGGGGAATTTATTAAGCGATAATAGAAATTGGCGATCGACAGGCGCGAACCAGCGACCTCTCAATTCCAGGACGAATTGAGAGGTCGCTGGTTCGCGCCTGTCGATCGCCAATTCTATTATCGCTTAATAAATTCCCCCTCGGTTAAGCATATATGAAAATATATTAATTCCGAGTAGAGCGAATTAGATATTAAAGGACATTTGTAGTTCGATATGTGTATATGAATCACGGTAATGTGATAGACACACACACACACATATATATATAAATATATATATATATATATATATATATATATATATATATATATATATATATATATATATATATATATATATATATATATATATATAATATATATATATATATATATATATATATATATATATATACTGTGTGTGTATTAGTATTTTGAGAAAAACACTGAATTGGTGATAAATGTATTATGTACGTGTATGTTGTATTTATGCATAGAAAATTTTACGAAAAAGAAGGATCCACAAAACAAGATATTGGATAATGCGCGGATGAAATTTCATTTTCTTGTCTGAAAGGTTATGTGATTATGACGTCATCAGCAACGACAACAATGAAACTAATAAAACTTATAACAATGGACATTTTGTCAGTATTATCGCCATCTAAACAAACGTAATAAATATTTAGCCATTCTGCTTCATGATGAAATTGCTTACTAAAGCGCTCATGTTCATAGCTTACATATATCACGGAAACTGTAAAAGGACCCAAAAAGATTAGGTGAGGCTACTTTTGGTGCGGATATTAAACACTCCATTATCCAATAATGGCCCCTATTGCCAATTATTTTGCTGTTCCTAGGTGTAGGTTGGAGATTTATAACTTAATAACCCTTCAGTAGCTCATTTACATACTGTATATGACAAATCTTTTTTTAAATTAACTTAATAAATGAATTTCTAAAAATGAAGAATACAAGGGAGAAATATTTCTATACACATTTTGAAGATAGGAGAGAAATAAAAAAGAAGAAAATATGTCCGCCTCTGGAAAGAAGAAAGCGACGCACTATTATTACTGTTTCTGAAATAAGTTATCGGGAAAAATTCCAATAGCTATCTCACTTCAACGTTATCCAGGAAGACTTCAAGTCTGTAGTAAATCAGCTTCATTATTTTTCCAGTTTCCATTATCTTCATCATGCGACCAGTGTTGTCATGATTTCTATAAAAAAAATGTGTTGTTACTGAAGATAAGAAAAGTGGCAGTATACTTTAAGTTAAAGTTTAATGATGAAATTCTTCATGTATTTGTTGCTTTCATTAGCTGTCTGAAGTTCAGTTTTAAGTTTTTTTTTTTTCTGAAAAAAATTTATGACTATATCTCTCACAGATCCTAATGAAAACCTTATTTTCCTTTAAACGTTTTCAAAAGTAAAAATTGCTTTTTACTAGATATGGAGTCTCTCTCTCTCTCTCTCTCTCTCTCTCTCTCTCTCTCTCTCTCTCTCTCTCTGACTAGTACGTAAGAGACTCTTGCTTCTTTTTGACACTTGTATTATTTAATGAATAAAGGCTATCGTGCAGTGTGGTGATCCTACACTCTGCCCAGCTCATGGCCTGACAAATTCCAATGGTATCAAGACCTTACCGTCTCTTGGAGCTAAGAAGGTGAGGTTTGGCTACTATAGGTCTACCTGCTGAGTCATCAACCGCCACTGCCTGGCTCCTCCTTGTCCAAATTGGGTGGAGATGAGGTAAGGTCACTGACCATGCGAATAGTAGTTCGGTCTCCAAGATATTGCGTCACTGCTCATTGCCGCTACCGCTCTTGAGCGATCCGTAAAAATTTCAAGGCCCCCTTGGAAGTTTAAGGGATTTCTTTACTTGACAGCGATTACCTAAAAAAGGAAAAAAAGGGCACTCATATTTCATGTACTTGAAATTATGATTAAATTGTTATTTATAATAATCAACTCCCTCGTTGTGTTACAAATCTGAGTATCATATTATGAAAGTAGGGATTTCCATTAAAGTGCGTTTTCACCTCGATTCAAAAACAAATAAAAAAAGAAGTTTCCTGCTTTCTACTTCAGTGTTCTATCTATCTTAATCACTTGGTTACAGACAGTCTTAGTTAGTTTTTTAAGTAATTTTGCTGTTGTATATTTGACTTCAGTGTCCATGCGTAACATCCTTACATTCCCATGGGGCAAGTAAGAACATTATTGCCTTCTTGACGGGCTCCTGAGAGTAAAGATACTCTAATGTGAAATAAGAAGAAGCGAAACAAGGGATACCGAAGTGCTGAAATGTGGATTAGAGCAAGAGACAATTATAATAATGATATAATTTGTGAAGATTTTTAGTAAACAGCATTTACAAAATAGAGAAGAGATAAGATTTTACAAGGATGTTTGGACAATAAAGAAACCTTACGATCATCATCATATCCCTTCTTTTTGCAAGGCTCCTGTAACTTCTAAACAATTCGTACTCGTACCCCTTAATACTTCATTTTAAAAATCTAAAGTTTAAGGGAAAATGAGATTACCTAATTAGATTACTAAACTATTTGGGAATAAAGGAATCATTGATTTTTTCTCTAAAATTCGCAGCCTACTCTAGCATTACCACGCCTCGGCCCCCAATCCACCTTTAAACAGACAGAACTAAATAGTTTTTAAAAACATTCAGTTTCCCCTAGCATGACGTTTAATGCATAGGTGTCTCTTAAGTTCCTCTTTTAAAGTATTTAAAGCATCATTTCCATATTTCCTAAACATCATCTTTAGATCCATTTAGAAAATTATTAAGATGGGAAAGTTCTATTCCTTTAACATTGGAATACACACAAACACACACGAAGGTATACCGACATGGACACAAATGATTATATATATATAATATATATATATATATAATATATTATATATATATATATATATATAATATATATATATATATAATATATATACATATATATACTATATATATATATATATATATATATATATACTATACATATACATATATACTATATATATATATATATATATATATATATATATATATATATATATATATATAATATATATATATATATATATATATACTCGAAAAGAATAGTGTTGGGATAAGCCAATACTTGCAATAAAGGTGGGGGGAGTGTGGGAAGGTGGTGGGAAAGGAGTGAAATGTAAAAATAACTGATAAAGACAATTATTAGTGTTTAATCCATAGTTTTCAAAGTAACTGAGATGAATGGTGATGTTCCTGATGCCCTTCAAGTCCAAGTTTAATCCCAATAGGAAGGTGGGTGAATAGTGGTAAAATGTAAAATGTCAAAAATGTTTGGCAACGTAAATGAAGCAACTATTTTAACAGGAAAGGGTGAGAGAGAGAGAGCAGATGGGGTGTTACAAAAATTTTATTAGTTGTCATTCAAAATTTTCTTAGGCAGTGCTGGGTTGGTAAGCTAGTGTGTATATATATATTATATATATATATATATATATATATATATATATATATATATATATATATATATATATATATATATATATATAACATTCTAAGATATGGTGGTTATTTACAACTCGAACAATAGAAGATTGTTGAAAGAGGAAGTACATCAAAGATGGTCCTTAAAATACATTTATTGCGACGTTTCAAAACACAAAGGTTTCATTTTCAAGTTATAACGACAAAAAACTATAAAATTAACATTGAAAGTACTCAAATAAAAATACAAGACTTAATACATTATAAATAACAAAATTAGAACTGAAAAAGGAAGGACGAAAGTCAAAAGTAATGACTAGCAACAACTCACATAAGGTAAAGAGTTGTCGAGGAACACTGTGTGTTCTATTGAGGAAGAAGCTGTTTAATAAACAAGGACTCCCGTATTGTCAATAGTCTGCACCTCGTACTGTCCTAATATTTCAAATTCTTTGTATTGTATATTATATTTGTATTTATTGGAGAGTTGTCTGATGTTGGAAAATTCAGGATTAGCAAGTTTGTCACCAGTTAGATAGCTGACGCCCTTATGGTAATCAAGTCTGACCCTTAGTAACCTCTGTCTGGATCCAATTAAGGTCCCCAGATTACATCTTGGGTAATTAAACTTGTATACAACACGTGAGGTTATCAAAGGGCCAAGTTTATCCTTGAATTTAAACAAACTACCTAAAATAAGAGGGTTTGTCGGGTTGATATTAAACCTGATAGCTGGTTTAAAATTAAATGTGAGTTTTCTTAGTGCAGCATTGGTGTTTTGGTCATGAATTAAAAGTACATTTGCATAAAATTGAAGCTTAGGCATAGTAGGTAAGGAGGCTTTTGGAATTAAAATATTATCAAGAAGTTTTAAAACATACCTGTGAAAAGGTGTAGTGGGAAAATAATTCCTTGTAAAATATTAACGTAAACAGTGAATTTCCTCGTAAAAAAACTCCCAACTAGATGTCAGTGACAAGGCATGCTGAAGTAATTTAGATAAAGATTTTAATTTATAGCCAAAAAACAGTGCCTATAAACATTTGAACCTTGTACTGTAAAAGTTATCTTCCTGTAAACTGAATTGTTAAAATTATCATATTGTCGTAAGACTAAATCATCTAAGAAAGGTAGTTTATTATCACTTTCACACTCCACAGTAAATTTTATATTTGAGTGTGCCCTATTAATAAAATCAAGAAACCTTTCGGCGTCATATTTGGGTTTAAAAAACGCGAAAGTATCGTCAACGTACCTTTTGTAGAACAGCGGATGGTAACTCAAAGGACAGGTGTCTAAAAAATTCTCCTCTAGGGAGAGCATAAAAATGCCTGCAAATATGAGCCCTAATGGAGAACTCAGAGCCCTTCCATCTTTTAAGCATAATATTTATTACTAAAAATGAAGGCAGTGTCCTGCACTGACAGTTGCAGGAAAGCTTCTTTAAGCAGATTTATTAAAATTATTAAAAAGAGAGTCAGTTTCAGGAAAGTGTTGTTTAACAATAATTTCAATAGTCTCATTCAAAGATAGTACATTGGTAAACAAAGACTCAACATCATAAGTTTAACTGTACATAAAGAGATCTGTGTCCTGGCTAAGTGTGGATTCTTGGAAGTGGAAGAAATTTTCCATATTATATTCATTTTTCATCAGAGAAGAAAACGTTGCAATTGTCATCCCGATTTATGAAATACTGAAGAGCTTATAATTCAGTTGGAGTTGTTAGTGTCACATAAAGAGATAAACAGCCATGCCACCCGCGTTTCTCTCTATCTCTCTTGGGAAGACGAGAGATTTCAAAGTAATTAGTTTTCTATCCCACGGCATAAAAGTGGTTTCCACAAAAAAAAGGGGGTTTGAATCTGTTAATTGAGATCGACATAACAATCCAGTAGTCTATTTCCATCTTTCTTTACTTCTTACAACTCTCTCTCTCTCTCTCTCTCTCTCTCTCTCTCTCTCTCTCTCTTTAAAGAAGTAACGCACATGAGTCCGGCTTCCTGAAGACCACTTTCTGTTGAATTATTTGTACTAATGATTTTACTCACCTTACTGTGACTGAAAGACATTCATCAGCTAGTATACCTTTCCTCGTGTGTCTTAATTTTTGTGTATGCTTATATTTAGCTTGATTTCAAGTCTGTCTGCTTGTTTGTTTGTTTAACAAATTCAAATCTTGTAACTCAATTTTCGACCTGTTCCCCTCGTCCGATGGACTTGAAATTTTGCATGTTTACTCAAACTAGTCGTAAAGTGAATTATATATATAATATAATATAATATAATTAATATATATATATATAGATATATATATATATTATATATCTATTTTAATATATATACTATATTAATATATGATATATTATTATATATATATACATAGAATTATATATATATTTTTTAAAAAAATTAATTATATATATAATATATAAATATTTTAATATATATAATATATATATATATATAATATATATATCTATGTATATATATATATATATATATAATATATTATATATATATATACATAGATATATAAATATTTTAATATATATATATATACTATACTATATATATATATATATATTATTATAGATATATATATATGATATATATATATATATATATATATAGGATATATAGATATATATATATATATATATATATAATATATATATATATATATATATATGAACTGAAAATTTTTTTGTTTGGTTGTTAAACACTATGCATATCCACATTTGCTGACCGATTTTGATGAGATTTTTACCGTATGCCCCCCACTCTCTCCGGAAGATTTTAGTCAAAATCCGAAATTCGAGGGCCCTTTCTAAGGGAATCATAACCCCTCTTTTTCATACACCTTCACTTTTACAAGTCAACATGAATGCTATAGAAATCCACATTTCTTGACCGATTTTGATGAGATTTTGACCGAATACTCCCCTCCCCCCCGGAAAATTTTATTCAAAATCCGAAATTCGAGGGCCCTTTCTAAGTCGGTCATAACCCCTCTTTTTATATCCCCTCATTTTTACAAGTCAACATGAATGCTATACAAATCCACATTTCCTTACCGATTTTGGTGAGATTTGATAGATAAATGAATATTATACCAGGAAAGGTCATGCTGAAAACAGAAATGAAATAAAACCATTCACTGGATAACACTGGGTTGTGGAAAGGGTGTGAGATGTAAAAATTACCGAAAACAACAGATATTAGTGTCTAATCCATATTTTTCGAGGTCACTGAGAATAATACTGACACTCCCGGTGCTCTTTAAGTCAAAGTTCATCCTAAAGGGTGGGGGGGGGGGGGGGGGGGGGGGGGGGGGGGGGGGGGGGGGGGGGCGGCGGTGGGGAGACTGAGAATAGGTGGAAAAAGGGTGACATGTAAATATAATTAAAAATGACAGATATTGGTGTTTAAATCATAGTTTTAGAGGTTGCTGAGATGAATAGCGACACTCACTGTAAGTCCAAGTTCTGCCCTGATAGGAAGGGGGGCGTGAGAAGGGGAGGGAAGTTGGTGACATTGAAAAATAACTGAAAACTAGGGATATCAGAGTCTAATCCATGGTTTTTAGGTCGCTGGGATGAATAGATGAATAGAAACACTCCTGATGCCCATCAGTCCAAGTTCAGGTCCGTTAGGAATTGGGAGCGAGAAGTGGTGAAATATTAAATGTCAAAAATACTGGGCAATGTAAATGAAGCAACTACTTTAACAGGAAAGAGAGAGAGAGAGAGAGAGAGAGAGAGTTTATCGGTTGTCATTCAGAGATTACCGGCAGCGCCGGATTGGTCAGCTAGTATATATAAAAACTAGTAAGAGACGGAGGTCAAAGGTCATACGATTCTTTTATTCCGAGATATCTGTCCCTTCTACTCTACAAGCCCCGTAGTTCAAATACCTATGCATTCTCAAATCAAGGACTTGCACTTACAAGGTAAGGAATTCATTCACTCCCAAGTTTATGAGGAATAAGATTGGGTTACTGGCCATAAAAAGGTGATCGTTTAATTTCTCTTAATTAAATGTGATTCAGAAAACATAAGAGTATTGTTACGGACGTTTGATTTCCCTATTATATTACTCTTCATTTAGGTTTATCCGAGGCAAATGGTTTCAGTGGTATTTACCTGAAATCTCTCTCTCTCTCTCTCTCTCTCTCTCTCTCTCTCTCTCTCTCTCTCTCTCTCTCTCTCTCTCTCTCTCTATGGCTTTAACCACGGCCTCGAGAACTGTTGTACTTTTATTTATAAATACAATGGATAGAATATTTGTTTGCTTGTTAGTTGAAAAATTTCTTTGGCTGCTCATGGAGCTTTGAATCTCTCTCTCTCTCTCTCTCTCTCTCTCTCTCTCCCCTAAGGATATCTGATTCTGGAGACGTTCTCTTATTGAAACAAGTGAGACACGAATACTACCACTATATTGAGACAAAAGAACTTTTCAAGTGTTTCGACGATAGTTCTTTACTTATTTTTTCTTGTTTTTCATTATTGTTTGCGTTTTAATTATCGTAATTGTTAGAAATTCTCTTTCACTGCAGAGGTATATTTCTATTATTCATTTTACTTTTAGTCTAATACTTCTCGTTCTACTCTTGATTTTAATATTGTATCACTACAGCTGTAGTGATGTTAGACATTCGAAATCGGAAACGCAATAGGACCATAATGGAGCAACAAAAGTTGGAGAGCGTCTAACACGAAAACAAACAAAATGTCTTTGTGGAAAAGAAACTTAAAAATTACTATTGTATACTATCTATTATCATTATAATATACAATATGAAACATGTAACTAATGATACGGGTACGTGCGCGCACGAGAGAGAGAGAGAGAGAGAGAGAGAAGAACGAATACTCCGTCAGAGGAAAATAAACGCAAGTATTTTACACTTACCATCGAAGGAAATATGTTTAATAGGTAAGGCTCTCCTATTTCTGTCCCATTGTAAGCCTATATAAACAAGTGATATAAAAAACAGAATTTAGGACTTTTTGAAATAGCCCATTAAACTTAGTTTTTCATCATGGGAGAAGTAGCTCCGCCCCCCTCCCCAAAACCAACACCAACCCCAACCCTAACCACATTGCATATAGTAGTCGATCCCTGTGAGTTATGTGAGGTCATTTGTGCCAGATTTAGATCCCTTCAGATGAGACAGCCTGTAGAAAATGACGTCATCCCTTATCATCGTTAGGGGTATCGGGAAATCTTTAATAAAATGAAGCCTTTCACATTTCCTAATCAAGCTCTCGGGAAAACTTTCAGGACTATGGTCTTCTGATCTACTTATCAGATCTGAATCCTTTCAATACTTTACATTATAAACGTGTGTCTGGCGTTCTAAATAATTTGTTTGAATTGTTACACGAAGCGCGATCATATCTAACACACATATTTACTCATATTACCGGATTTGCTTACTTACAAACTAAAATCCGCCTTAGTATGCTTAAATGAAAAGTCTTCATATCCGGAAATACACGATAGTATGCCAATGAAATCATGAGGAGCGTTCTATTTGGGAGGTTTCCACCGGGCGTTCCTTTAGTTATTGTTGGGGGATAAGAAAGATTCCAATCTACATTGATCAACATGACGACGACTCACTTTAGCTGATTAGCTACTCTTTAATAACTCGCTGCTATAATCATAAGAAACATAAGGTGTAAGGGAATATTTGAAAATTGATCTCTCTTCATGAAATCGAAATTGCTCCTCTTGCAGGCTACTGGTAGATGTCATACATACATACACACACACGCACACACACACACACACCCACATACACACACTCATATATATATATATATATATATATATATATATATATATATATATATATATATATATATGTGTGTGTGTGTGTGTGTGTGTGTGTGTGTGTGTGTAAAAGAAAACTCATTGTGCTGACTGGATCTTTCATAGCAGTAAAAAAGATAACGCTACGACAAATAAGTGAATTTAATGGGCCTTGTGACAATGCAGAGAAGTAGATTTTTTATTAGATTATGCTTACACACATGTATGTATAATATATAAATATATATATATATATATATATATATATATATATAATATATATATATATATATATATATATGTGTGTGTGTGTGTGTGTGTGTGTGTGTATGTGTGTGTGTGTGTGTGTATGCATAATCAAGCCCTCAAAATAAATTAATAATCAGTTCCAAAAGATTAATATTCTCACCATAATCAACTCTAAAGTATTGCATATTAAATTCCCTATCTTCCTTTGAGAACTAAATGCTTTTCAGTACACGTAGACTTTTCGGGAGGGTAGGAATTAATATCTAAAACAAGAACTTTCATGTTTGCGTGACATATTCGACGAAGTATTTAATCGGACCATACTTCTTAGCTCAAAATGAATTTATGTTCGGGTATTCATAAAAATTTCTGAATAATATATATAGGTGAAAGAAATTATAAATAAATAGCGCTGTTTATGAGGGTCTGTCACAAAATTATTTATTTTCGTTGTTTTCGATATATGTAAAAGCTTTAATATTACTTAAAATTACTTTTTACGACCAAACATTATTGTCAACTTTCTCCTTTGCACAAGGAAAAGCGAACCTCGCAATATTAGTAAAGTCAGAGGTTTTGAATATATTGAACGATATGTACCACAGATACGATTAATGGAAAGAGTTCATTACAATGTTTGGTAATAAAATGGTGTAAAATTTTGCTTTGTGATTTAAAATTGTGTAGTTATGGAGAAGTGACAACTTAATAACCGCTGCAATTGTAGCTCGTGATTATTTATGCTATAAAAACTAATTCATATACTCCAGGATATATTCTGAATTTTTTTATTCCATATTAAGTAATAAAACACGATGAGAAACTTTATGTTTATCGAAAAGGCATTGTGAGTTGTCTGTTGTCGAAATCATTTCTAAAAATTCTAAAAATAAAACCTGTATAAAATGAAAATAAGAAGTAAAAAAGAAAATGATAAAAAAGAAAGAACTGACTAACAACAGAAGAGCAAATAAATGAACATAAACTCACACTAACTTAACTACAAAACCAGATATAGCAATGAAAGACTTGTGGTTTGATGGATCGCTCCCTTTACTCTCCGAATCAAGAACCAAAGTTCAAATATGACAAAGAGCATTTGAGGTATGAATTTACTAAAATATAGAGTATTTCTACTAACATTCAGACAGAGAAAAGCGCATCGGTCTCGTTAGTTAGAATTTATTTCTCGGTTAAAGTCAGTCTCTAATGGAATACTTCCCTTATTAGATATGTCAGTATAAAATTATTTGCTGTAACAGTTAACCAGGCAAGTTTTTTGCAATAAAAACAAAAAGATCATTAGTTGTAGAGCATTTTCTATTTCTCTGTCTATTTATTTAATAATAAAAAACATTTTCTCTAAAACTTCAGCCAGTGCAGATGACTGACGAAAATGAACTTGCTGCCTGAGAAATATTCCTGTGAAGTTAGTTGAAGATAACAACTTATCCTTGTGATTGTCTTTTCCTTAAAAATATTTTCTCCATTGATTGCTGCAAACGACGGCTTTGAGTCATCCATTTTATTGATACATGATCTGATGCCTTTTTTCCGGAAAAATAAAGCTGAAAAGTTAAACCAGAAATAGTTTTATGTTAAATGTCACGAACCATGAATATCGAGAATACTGGGCCTCCAGAAATCCCGAAAAGTCATGCGGTGTACAACCATCACAAGGAAAGCAACGCTGTTCCTTTTTCTTTGCAGGATTATTCACTGCAAAGGACGACTGAGAATTCTTTTGACTCACCGAGCTTTACATTATTATAGAGTGGGGAAATGGAGGAGGAGGATAAAAGAACTAGAAGGTAGAAAAATAAAATAAGGTAAAAGGAACGAGGAATGAAGTGGAAGAGAAGATGATCGATAAAGTCCCCCAGACGATACTTATGAATTTTTACAAAAAAGCTAAATATTAATGAAAAAAAAATTTGCATGATTTATCGGTCTAACAGGATTAAACAAAACTGAGAAATAAAGCGTACAAATGGAACGATATGGGTGAGTTCTTGAAAAGAAGTTATTATCCCATAAGTATTTCAAAAGTATTGTTTCTTCTCCCTGTCACTCTTTATTGCCTTTCTCTTTGTACTTTTCACCTTGTGACCAAAAGAATAAGATACCATAATGCAAGGTGTAGCAATGTAACAGGGGAATATTTGACCAACTTTAGGATGATTCAGTTATAAGACATATGGATAAATAATAAAGGAAATTACACTTCACGAAAGGAAACAAAGAGTGATGCAACAGCCAGCTTATTCGGGACATGTGCAAGATTTCCCCCTTCCCTTACGGCTAAGTTGTAAACAGTATATTTTTAACTTAACTTGAAGAAGTCTTCATAGTAATACTCATAACTTAATACTGCTTATACTAATAACAAGTTTAAAATAAAAAGGACAAAAATGAAAAAAAGTTCATATACTCTCAACAAAACAAAAATGAAGCTACAAAAAGCAACATTGTCTCCATATTTTTTCGTTATATTCATTCTTAATTAATGCATCCGAATGCTGGTAATGGGAGAATACTTAGCAGCGATTAGAGGATTAACTCAGGATTTTTAATAACGTTAAAGGTAGACCGTTTGAACAATCTTCAAAATGGCCCGGCTTGTGTTCTTTCAGGGGACGCTAAAATGGGAAATGCTAAACAAAGCGAAGAAAAGGAAACAATAACAATTGCTACTTACCGCCTTTCATTTGGATGCTACAGCTTTCTGCTCCATTCCTTAATTCTGGGCAACGCTCTCTCTGGCAGTGTTAAATATGCTGTTCTCCTGAGTACGCAGCAGTTAGGTTTGATGACTATAATTAATCTTGAATCGTAGAATTAAGACGTTCTCGAGGGTAATCTCTGTAGGATGGGAAGATAACTGAAATCTTATGTGAAATAAAGATGATGCTAATTGGAAGAAGTGCTCCGTCTGAGATTTGAGAACAATTTACAGTAAAGCAACTATAATTTCAACCTACCCTAGAAGATATTCTCAGTAATATCATTCTGCGTTATGATTATGACAGTTTACATCTAAAATACGGCTAAAGCCTTAACTATTAATAACCTTTATTATAATTATGAATGCGAGGGAAATCTAAATGGAATGGTAGAAACAAAGTGGGAAAATTGCCGTATGATGATTATATGTTGATACATAATACCTTTATTAATTTTAGAAGGTTTAACATTTATCTCATTTGCCTTTGGTAAATAGAATCGTTTTACTTCCAAAGAAAACGTCCCGTTTAAGGACTGCATTTTGGTATAGTCTTCCTTCCCTTGAAAATTCAGTCAATGGACTTCGTAGGTCTAACACCAAATAAGAATAGAATTAAATTTTTTGAGCTTTCGATCCCTACATCGATAATGCTTAGTTGAAGAGAAACAAACAACGGCTGTTTGGAAGGTGAAGTTCCTTCAGTAACAGGCGTCACAATCATGATAAAGAGATCAAAGTTCAAAACAGGAATAGATAACCACAGAAGTCTGGAACAGTTTCCTTTTAACGATGATAATCTTCATCAGCATTGGAGCTGAGGGTAGGTGAAATGACCTTGCAAAGCTAAGTTGTCCTCTAAAGTTTAAAGACAATTCTAACACCAGTTTACACCAATCACAAACATCCCTAGACACTTTAGCAAAAGTGGTCTATAGTCTCTTTCCTAAATGATCTAAGAACGAACAATGTTACAAGCATTTTTCTTTTTATCTCTATACCACATAAACGTCGAATTAGAGCACGAAACGGCTGAGAAAGTAAATAGATTTATGAAGTTTACTTTTCAGTATTCAAATATTACTGCCATGGCAGAATCTTTCTTTGTTACTATTCTGAAATACAGATAAATAGAAACAAAAAAACACACACAAACACACAGCCAATTACCATATTTTCTAATGAATTAAGTGAATCTGAACCCATATCAGTACGTCATAAATACCATTATATTAATTAGTGAACAACTGGGGAATGCAGCAAGGTGCAGGAAACACGATTACAATTCATACTGGATAAGTATTGGTATTTGTTGACTATACCGTTCATCTGATTTACAATTTAAAAGGAAAGGGTTGCTTCTAGAATCATAGAATGATTGCAGTAGGGACCGTTTCTTCAATAATTATATACTTTCTGAGAACGCCTTTCCAAGGCAGGTATGATGGATCCGATACATATTTCCTGAAAATGCAAAAAGGAACAAAAGTTAGGGGCAGGGCGGCGGCGGGGGAGTCAACTCATTTAGGATGTCAGCGTGTCGTTTTTGTAAAAGGGAATGTCATCCTTTCCTCGCATATTCTCGTATGTCACTGGGATATGAGTGTAGCTCTCGTGACTTGAAGTTATTTACAGGATAAATGAAAGGTCATAAAATTGTGGGGGGAGGGGGTTATAGCAAGGCTTCATGATTTGAATACTAATATCACAGGTATATCATTAGAAGAAAGTCGTTTCAATTGTTTCGTTTCTGCACCGTATGAGTTAAGAGCTCTTTATATGTCAAGTAGCCTAACTAGAACATATGAATGAAAAAGATAATATACCTGCGAGAAAATAGATATCTTCATGTGTCCACGGGAAAACTGTTTCTAAACATTATTAAGTAAATGTAGACCAATTAATAGCCCCTTAATCGGCAAAAACTTACTTTTATTATTAATTCATTTTCAATCTCACTCTTATATCTTTAATCATATAAGCCCATTAATATCGAATTATGCATCAGTGGGAAATCCCCGGAGGCTTTTTCTTACTTCGTAACCTATGCCAGTAGAAACTTTTGCAGAGAAAATTATCTATGAGTTTCGAGGTAGGCCAGTTTTGCCATTAACAATCTAGGAATTAGAAATCGAAGGCCAGATACTTGAATTGGTGTTATTATACTCGTTTGTAGTTATGACACGTTTACATCTGATCAATATCTCTCTAAGGTTATGTTCCAAGTTATTCAGTTATTCTGTCTGTCTGTCTGCCTGTCTTTCTGTCAGTCTGTCTGTCTCTCCTTCTTTGAATCGGATTTTTACCTTAAGAGTCAGTGTTTGAGGAAATGGGAGAAATAACAGTTTAAGTTCAACCGATCAATAACACACACACACACAGACATATATATATATATATATATATATATATATATATATATATATATATATATATATATACATATATATCACTTAAGTTTTTGTGATTAAGTTATTGTCGAAGCTCAGTGAATTCGTATAAACCGATTCTATTAAGTCAACAGGATGAACAAAGACCTTCATGACTACATAACTTTTAACTCATCATAAGAAAAACTTGTTGTTCTACCAATCACGACCGTTTCACCAAAAACTTTCAGCAATAGTCAGTTAAATAGAGTCAATCGACTTCTCTCGAGGAAGTGGACCTGGAGGTATTCAATTTCTGGTTTTCCAAATGTCTTTTTGTGATGAGGTTCCCTGCCCCTTGCACTTATCTAGCTTCCCATGACTTCTCTAGTTTCTAATCAAAGATCTAAAAAACTATAGAGACTAATTTCTTTTTTTAAAATGGATGCATATCCCTTCAATCTTAGCCTTTAGTTAGTAAACCGAGAGTACTTTGTAATCTTTTTTCCATATTGTGTCATTTTCTGGCAAATGCCTTTTAATAAAGGCGAAACTCTAGAATTCCGTTGTTTCACCTTCCATGTAACCATAAACGGTGTTTATAGCATAACAACAGAACATATGGTTTTACCAAATAGTACTAAACATAATGTCAAAAAAAATGTCTTGGTTACTTAAATATCGTGGTTACAAAAATCGAATAAAGACCACCGGTTCTTCTACAAATTTTGAAGAATTAGAAATGTTAAACTCACTGAGAGTTGAAAAGGTTTCAAAACTAGAACAAAAAATTTCGACACGGTTATTAACTAATTATCAAATGAGGAAATAATGGTCTAAATTGCCCAGGTTTTCTTTCATAGGTAGACAATACATATAACCAGGATAAGATCCTACAGCAAATTAAAAGTTATAAATGTAATCTTCCCCAATCTTATTTTTTAGACCTCGTAACACCCATATCAACTTATCCTCTAATTTTAAAATCTGACTCGCAATAACTATATTGAAATTATTAATTTTGTATTGTCCGAGAGTATTTTATAATTTTTTATCTAAACAATCAGACCTATACGAGCAAATGGTATAAAGAAATATTGATAAAAGAGGGAAGACATTAAAGTCCTAACTAATTTAATGTTGTAACATTTAGCTCTTCAGCAAATGGGATATATATATATATATATATATGTATATACTATATATATATATCTATATATATATACATATATATATATATATATATATATATATAAACATATATCAAATAAGATATTATTATATCTATCTATAGATAATATATATATATCTATATATCTATATATCAATAGTATATATATATATATATATATATATATATATATATATATCGATACTAATATATATATATCTATAGATATATATTGTATCGTATCATATATATAGTATATTATATATATATCATATATATATCTATATCTATACTACTATGTATATACTATATTATCTATATAATATTATAGTATATATAGGTATATATATATATATATAATATATTATATATATATATATATAGATATATATATATATATATATATATTATATATATCTATAGATATATCTATATCCATATATATTCTAAATATATATATATATATATATGATATATATATCTATATATATAATATATATATATATATATATATATATATATATATATAATATAGATATATATATATATATATATAACTATATATCTATACTATATATCATATATATATATCTATATATATAGTATATATATAGCTATATATATATATATAAATATATATATTTATATTATATATATGATATAATAGATATATAATATATATATATATATATATATATAGATAATATCTCATCTATATATATATATATATCTATATATATATATATCTATATATATATATATAAATACTCATTTTCATATATATATTATATATTATATATATATATATACTATCGTATTATATATATATATATATATCTATATAGGTCTATATATATATCCATATAGTATAATATATATAGCTAAGGATATATATATATATATATTATATATATTATATAATATATATATAATATCATATATATATATATATATATATAAGATACTATGATCTATATCTATATCTATAAATATATATATAATATATATAATATATATATATCTATCATGATCTATATATATATATATCCATATATATAATATATATATCCCTCCAATATATATATCTATCTATATATATATAATATATGTATTAATATCTATCATATATAGATATATATATATATATATATCTATATATACTCTCATATCTATATATATATCATATGATATATATATATATATATCATATAGTATCATATATATATATAATTATATATAATATAGTATAATATATGTATATATATATCATATCTATATATATATCTATATATATATATATCTATATATATATATATATATATATATATATATATAATATATATATTATATATTATAGATATATAGGATTATATAAAGTATATATAGTCGTAAATAAAATAATAATATATATATCCTATAGTATATATATAGATCTATATATATGTATATAGAATATATAATTAACTATTACCAT
>NC_061097.1:61676933-61679433 GCF_015104395.2 Macrobrachium nipponense | reverse complement strand
CTTCTAGAATCTTCTAACATGATGCAACATTTCGGAATCTTGTGCAATCAGTCACATGTTTTTTGCTCAAGAAACAATGACTGGTTACTGCGTGTCTAATACAGATTGCAAATGCAGTGTATGATTAAATGTTTATAAAAAAAGATGACAAAAAAAGCGAAACTCGTGAGAGGATGTCTTGTCTTAACTATTTGGGTGACAACTTGTTAAAACAAGTCGAAGAACTCGAGCATTCCTTGGAATAAGGGTTGACAACAATTTCTGCTTCGAATGGACAATGCTAATTTCTCTCACTTTTCACATTCTATGTTATTCCTTAATTTGAATTATGTTTTTCTGAATTCTAAACATGCTAACTCTAGGCTAATTTTAATATGGAATCTAAGCATATTACAGACACTTTACAACATTACATAGAATTACTGAGGGGAAGTTATGCACTGCGAAAGCAGCAAGATAATAATATATATATATATATATATATATATATATTATATATAGATATATATATATATATATATATATACATATGTGTGTGTGTGTATATATATTATATATATATATATATATATATATATATATATATATATATATATATATATATATATATATTTGTGTGCGTTTGCGTATGTATAGAAATAATGGCCATATTAATAAGTTAGTATAAGGTATAAGAATAACTAAAATGAGAAAACAAACAATCCAGCAATAAAATCAACTTACCCGCCCCCCTTATAAACTAAGACTAAAGAAAATAACCATACAGTAAATAAAAATTAAAAACGGAATAGGTAATATAATTATGTACACAATTGGAATTAGCTCTCCGTTTTCATGGGAAGTGGGGTGACAAAGACGTGGTTTCCGTAAAATTATATTATTATGATTATTTCTAAAAAAATCACAACATCGTGTATTGCTATTATAAAGATGAATAAAGGCTTATGGTTTTATATTTCAGCGTAAACATTAGAGAAATATCCCAACATTCATGTTAGCGATATCAAGTGTTTTTGCGAGAAAAGATAGACGAGAAAATGGCTGTTTCCGTGACCCACCCAAAGACAACCCTTGGCCCAACCAATTCATTTGGGAATCGGTATAGACCTTACATTGTGAGAATCCCATGAATAAGGTTTACTTCATGTTTTATGATTGATTGGTTGAGGTTGCCTAGCGTCAGAGGACACTAGGCGGCATCAGAGAGCCTTTGCTATCTGATGCCTGCTAGACTGGCGCATTCCAAATAATCTTTTGTGATATAATTAACTATCATAATTTAAATTATGAATGGTAATTTAAATTATGATAATTAAAAATATTCTTAAGAAACTCGGCTATCCCACCCCGGGGTACTTATCTGGATAATATGTCTAACAACTCAGTTAAGAGATAATTAATGCTAAATTTCAGAGAAATTCTTAACCAATTATATTTTTAATTACCTACATTAGAAAGATATGCTATTTTTGCCTCTAAATAAAACTTAACATTCATTTAATACACCACTAATTGATTTTAAATGACTATATAACGCCCTTCAACCCACCGTCTGAAGGAAAATAGGATGAATGAGAAAGAAATTTCTACCAGAGTTCCGGAGTCATTGCAAGTCTCTCTTGCAACACGATGACGTCATCGAGCCTTCAAGAGTCCTCGAAAGGATGTGATTAGCGATATGGATATATTTGGTTCTTAAAAATCCTATAAACACGTTTACTTTTATTTTAATATATGGTCTGAATAACCCACATAAATAGTTACAGAGTTACTGAAATTGTCATAAATATTACATAAAATTATAGTCTTTCAAAACACGAAGCAAATATTCCTTAGTTATCCAAAGGATGCTGCTCACTCCGACTGCTGGATTGTCCGAAGTAAAGAGCCTCGGGCCGTCCATTTGTTATGGAGCTGATTTCAGTCCCTGTAACATTTGGTGTCCCTAGAGTCTTTTTCGACTCATAACTCCTAAGAGGAAGACCTCGTGTGTTGGGTCAAAACCCCCTCTTAGGAATGAGGACTACCTCTCGGTTTCTGGTTCTGAGACGGGACAAGTTTCTGACGTCCCCCGGAAATCCAGGCATCCACGTCTTCGTATCAGTAACACTTCCATTTCGATTAGCTCTCTTGCGACAAGTCGATCATCATCTCCGATGCTTAAAAATTGCCTAAAACGTATCAACCTCTAGCTTTCATTGACAATTCTGAGTTTTGCTAATCCCCAGATGCTCTCATTTCTTATTCTATCTCCGGCTCTTAATGTAGTAAGCGTTCAGCTGTAATTTGGATTCTCTTTTGCACTTACTGTATTATTCTCTCACTTTTCCTAGCCTCTCTCAACCACCTATCAAACCCCTTCTTGGTCTTGCTTTCCTCTTTACTTCTGCATAATTTCTATAGACTTGTAATTGATTATTTTTCATAACATTCATTATTAATTTACATGTTTAATGCATTTTTTTGGTTGTTCATTAAAGTAGTTAAAATGAACCAAATT
>NC_061097.1:61659433-61669433 GCF_015104395.2 Macrobrachium nipponense | reverse complement strand
GCAACGGGAAATTGCTGCGCTAATTGAATCATTTAGAGAGCAGTAAATATTTCTGTCTGCGTGATCATAAGGGCAAATTTTCTGGATGAATTATTTTTCTCGATGAGGTTTTCAATAGTGACAAATGCATTCAAGTTCATTCACTTATAGACTTATTCAGTTAAAACTATTCAAGTTTAAGCTTGAAACAAAATAAAGTTATTCAAGTATAAATATAAAGTATAAAATATTTGACTACTACAACTAATAGTGCAAAGTGTTTATGTCTCCAAGAAAAAACGTGAGGAGCTGTATGCCAAGTAGAAACGTTATGAAATTTATCAATTAACAAAGATGATGTTTCCTTATTAAGATAATTAGTATATGTACAAAAATATTTCTCTTTGTGACGATTCAACGAGAAAACATTTCTTTTTATTGGTCAAGCCAAATACACTGGTCATTAACCATACTTCATCTTATGAAATTAGTTTTGGGAGGAGATTTCCTATATTATAATTATCAGCAATTGTTGGGCGTTCAAGTACCGTTGCCTCTTCAAATAAGTCATCAATCAATAGTTTTTATACTGTTCATATGGCCGTTATTTTCTTTTTTAAACTTTTTTGTTTTAGCTATGAACATATTAAAACTAAAAATGGCGATACTTGGGCGTTTCATTAATACTCGTTTCTTCCTTTAAAGTCATGCCTCAACAGCTTTCTCATAAGAATATTATTCGTTTAAGTTTTCAAAATTAACCAATTTCCTCCTTCAGCTTATGAAGCTTTTCGCCAAGAATCACTGTCATCAAGTTCTGGGAACTTGAAACTTGTAGGATAAAATATCTGATATTTATGGAGAGGAAAGTTCGTTGGAGGTTCACTTTCAAATTTTGTTACGACTTTTTTTGCAGTGTAGACGCTTAAATTCAGCCCTCGCCGAGTCCCGCATTTTCTTTATTCATTAAATAACGATGAAACTTAAAATATGAAAAGTTTGGATTAGCTTCATTTCACTTAGAAATTCATACAATCGTACTTTGATGAGTGTGGTCAGTATGCAAATTTTTAAATTGCCTATTGTAAATAAAAAAATCCGTGTTGCAGTGTCCCTTCGATGAGATATTAATACAAACTATTTTTTAAATACTCCCTCTCAATCTGCTTATTTGCCAATCGATCTGTGCACTATGGATGGTGAAAGAACATGTGTGGTATCCCCAAAGGAAGCAGGAGACCAAAATGGGGAAAGTGGCGTTCTGCCTCTGAGAGGCCTCTGGGACTTCTGAGAGGGAGCGGCAGTCGCCTTCCCTTTTAAAATCTCTGGCATAGAGATGTTTCTCCCATTGCAGGGTACCTATAGAGATTAATTCCAGGGAGCCAATAAGAGTAGAGGAGATGGTTCAGAGAGGACGAAGGCTTTCAATTCAAAGGGGCAACTCGAGAATATGTGAAACTCCTATATTTATATATATATATATATATATATATATATATATATATATATATATATATATATATATATAATATATATATATATATATATAGAATACTTATCACATCACTGTGATTCATATAAATCATTGGAGCTACCAAATGTCCTTTAATATCTAATTGGCTCTACCTCAGAATTGATATATTTTCATATATGTACCGAAGGGGAATTTTTAGTTGATAATAATTTCGTCCCCCCATGGAATCGAACCACCGTCCAGTTGACGGGAAACGAAATCAGAAACGGTCAGTGACGCTATCAAGTCGCCAACAGAGAGGCTATAAGTTAATATCGATTCTGACCATTACAAATCACCGTTGATCTCGGTGTTTTTGTAATTAGAATCGATATGAAACCCCTCAACCATGCTAGCCGATTTGAGCGTTTGACCAACGTACCCTTGTTATGAATACTTACCACATTATTATAAACTAAAAATTCCCCTACGGTACATATATGAAATATATCAATTCCGAAGGTAGAGTGAATTAGATATTAAAGGACATTTGTAGCTCCAATGATTTATATGAATCATGGGTGATGTGATAAGTATTTATAACAAGGCTACGTTGGTCAAACGCTCGAATCGGCTAGCATGGTTGAGGGGGTTTCATATCGATTCTAATTACTAAAATACCAAGTTCAACGGTGATTTGTAATGGAGAGAATTGATATAAACTTTTTATAGCCTCTCTGTGGCCGACTCGATAGCGCCACTGTCCGTTTCTGATTTCGTTTCCCGTCCACTGGACGGTGGTTCGATCCCATGGGGGGACGAAATTATTATCAACTAAAAATTCCCTTCGGTACATATATGAAAATATATCAATTCCGAGGTAGAGCAAAGTAGATATTAAAGGACATTTGTAGCTCCAATGATATATATATATATATATATATATATATATATATATATATATATATATATATATATATATACGTATATAAATTTATGCAGAAGCCTTTAATTCCAAATTAATAAGACCGGAAAAATATTGTTCCGTATTGTGAAGGTCCCCTTTCAATTTGATTTCATTAGTGGATTTCAAGATTAAAAGTAAGAGAGCCGTACTTGAATGACATGACGTGAGGTGCTATGCAGATGACGATGATAACTATCATTTACAAATAAACTGATGGTGATTAAACATTTTTAATCTGATTAACAGTGAATGTTTAGTCCAAGAGAGTTGTATGATTTTTTTTTATTTGTATTATATCCAAGACGCGAAAGGAATACCATGTTTTCTTTTTATTTCTACATCTAATGAGTACCCTTTTACTCTGTATCTTAAGTAAATAGAAAACTTCTCTTCATCAGATAAATTCACTTTTTGGAAATATCACAAGAAAAATAAGTATCTAAGCAATGGCTGAGCCTTTTCCCTTTACCTGAAGGACTCTAAAGACTCTTATGTTTTTTGTCAATGAATACATTTAGAGAAAATTTTAGTGCCATAGCCACAATGTTCCTAAAGTCTTATTTCATTTAGAGACAGAATCAGAGAACAAACTTTCACCTATGATATCTTGATATTAGAAAGTCTTATAATCTTTTCACTCGAAAGAAAGAGTGAGAGTTTATCTTTCTGGGATATGTTTACTTTAAAGCACACTACAGAACAAAGAACAAATCCATTCTCTGGTGTTTCACCTGGATAGGTTAAGCGTAAAACGTTTTCCCTCGCGATATTTGAAGTAACTGAATATTCTTATGCAAAAAGCATATACATATGTATATGTATATATATATATATATATATATATATATATATATATATATATATATATATATATATATATATATATATATAAAACTGCGCAATCCATAATTTTCTTGGTCGCTGAGGATGAGAATAGGCATACTGCCGATGCCCTATAAGTCCAAGTCAGCCATGATAAGAATGTGTGATGGGAAGCAGGTAGGGAGAGGTGACATGTAATATCAACCAAATATGACAGATATTAGAGCCTAATCCATTTTTTCAAGGTAGATGAGATGAACAGTGACACTCCGATGCCCTTCAAGTCCAAGTATAGCCCCCATAGGAAGGGGGCTGGGAAGGGTTGGAAGGTGGGTGACACGTAAAAATAACCGAAAATGTCACACTCACATTACTGTCTTATCCATAGTATTTGAGGGCACTGAGATGAATATTGACACTCCCGATGCTGTTTCAGTCCAAGCTAAGTCTAATAGGAAGGAGGGGGAGAGAGAGGGGTGGGAAGGTGGTGAAATGTAAAAATAACTGAAAACTATAGATATTAGTGTCTAATACATAGCTTTCATGGTAAATGAGATTCATAGCGACACTCCCAATGCCCTTTAAGTTCAAGTTCATCCTCGATACGAAGGTTGTCACCAGGAGATGATATAAAAGTAATTGGAAATGACAGATATTAGTTTTGTTCATAGTTTACGAGGTTACTGAGGTGAATAGTGATGCTCCTGATGCCGTTAAAGTCCATGTTCAGCCCTGATAGGAAAGGGTGTGGAAACAGTGTGACATGCAAAATAACAGAAAATGACAAATATCACTGACTAATCCATAGTTTTTGAGGTCACTGAGAAGAATAGTGAGTCTCCTTATGTCATTTAAGTCCACATTCAGCCCTGGTAGGAAGAGGGGTGAAAAGGAGTGGGAAAGGAGTGACACGTCAAAATAACAAAATCGATAGATATTAGTGATTAATCCCTAGTTTTCAAGGTTACTGAGATGATAGTGACACTTACGATGCTCTTTAAGTTCAAGTTCATCCCTCATAGGAATGGGGATGAGGGTGAGTGTAAGAAGAGGTGGAAAAGTAGTACCATGTAAAAATAACTAAAAAAAAATACTGAATGATCAGTCACACTCCAGATGTCCTTTAGGTATATGCTCAGCCGCCGTCGTACAGTAAAGAAGCAAGGGTTTCCCAGTGGTCCTAAACAGATTCTCAAGTTGTAACCTGTGTAAAATGTAACTTGTATTCTTTGCAATAGTAAAGAAAGAAACTCTGTCGTTCGTCTCAGTTAAACACTCCTGAGGAACTATTATCACTAATCCAGAAGAAGCATAAACCAGGTGAGAGAACATACACACGAACACTACAAAGGCACCTAACATGAGAGGGGGTTTAAAATATAATGTAAAAAATTACAGTTTTTTGAGACTAATGTATTATTTTTGAGGTCCCTGAATTAAACAGGGAGACTCCTGATGCCCTTTAAATAAAAGCTCAGCCCCGTTAAGGATGGGGACGAGAAATGGTGAAGCATGAAATGTAAAAAATGCTGGGGAATGTAACTGAAGCAACTATCTTGACAGGATGAGAGAGAGAGAGAGAGAGAGAGAGAGAGAGAGAGAGAGAGTTTATCTGTGGTCATTCAGAGTTTTCCTGGTCAGTTTGTACACACACACAAACACACACACATGCATATATATATATATATATATATATATATATATATATATATATATATATATATATATATATATATATATATATGTGTGTGTTGTGTGTGTGTGTGTGTGTGTGTATGTATATGTATATGCGATCGTGTGTCTAATCTCATTTCATGCTCTTGTAAAAAGTATTACGCAGGAACTCTTGAAAAAAACGTTATTCATAATGTGTCACTCATATATAAAATGCAACTGGAATCCATGAATATTTCCACCCCACTGAAAATGACTATGATTGAATAATATTTATGGAAGAAAGTTTAATAGGAATCCTTCCAGAATTTTAAATAAAAGCGGAAAAAACACTCAGTTCTTCCAATAACTGAATGCGAAGCCATTTCAATTAATAATAGGAAAAAATAAAATATTACCCACTGACAAAAAAAACAAATGGATTCCACTAGAGGAAGAAACTGGACAGGAAACGAGCAAGCTTCGGTTCCTGAAGTTTCAAAGAATTTTATATTTGGCCTCTTGTGAGGAAATCATCACTACCTCTTATGAGGTTGCATGGAAAGGCACGCCAATTTGAAATAACTAAGAACCAGATAAACAGAAACCAAAACAAGTAATCGGCATTAGATTAAGATTTATATGGCAGCACAAAGCTCCACACCAGGCATTATCTTTTTATATAAAAATGGTACATATTAGTACTATATATTATATATATATATATATATATATATTATAATATATATATATATATATATATATATATATATATATATATATATATATATATATATATATATATATGGCTGTGTGTTATTACCACAGTACAGTGATACTACTGATTACATTATAATCACCGCACAGTGATAAGAACACTGGCGTTGTTATCACCGGTCGGTGATAATATTGTTTTTGTTATTTTCACCAAGAATCTATAAGAATTAATAGATACTTAGCAACTGCAGTTTAGGATGTTAAAAGGAATTTCAGAGTGAAATATTTATTGCACACAAATGAAAGGTATCTCACAAAAATACATTTATTCCACATTAAAATTAAGTTATTATACAAATATACATTATGCCATATAGATTTAAATAGTCTTAGTGGGGCAGAATGAGTGAGAAGGTAGTGGCTGTAATAAACCAAAAACAACTGATGTTACTGTCTAATCCATAGTTTTTGAGGTTGCTGAGATGAATAGAAACACTCCAGATGACCTTTAAGTCCATGTTTAAACCAATTGGAACGGGAGTGAGATGGGGGATACATGTAGAAATAACCAAAAATGACTGATATTGGGTCTAATCTATAGTTTTTTTATAATAAGGAGATGAATATTGACACTCACAATGTCCTTCAAGTCCAAGTTCAACCTCAATATAGGAACGGGAGATGAGAAGGACTAAAAAATAAATGTAAAAAATGTAAGAGATTATTGTCTAGTCCATAGATTTTTAGGTAGGTCTCTGGGGTTAATTGACTCCCTATGCCCTTCAAATCCAAGTTCAGCCTCAGGAATGGGGAGGGATAAGTGGTCACATAAAGATTTATAAAATACTGGGTAATGTAGCTGAAACAATTATTTTATTAGGAATGGGAGAGCGTGAGGGGGAGAGTTTATCAGTTGTTATTTAGTTTTAATGAGCATTGATGGGGTGGTCAGCTAGTGTCTGTATATATATATATATATATATATATATATATATATATATATATATATAATATATATAGTATATGATATATATATATATGTGTGTGTGTGTGTGTGTGTGTATAGTGTGTGTGTGTTTTGGTATGTACGTATTTTCTTCAAGTGGCCAATAAATAATGACTCTTCCAAGGGACAATCCATCTCCCTCTATCTCACTGCGAATCTGACTCATGTGCCTGCCGCATATCTCTCTTTGTCGCGCCTTGTATGTTACAGGTGTCCAAAACGCAAGAATGGGCCAAAGGCCAAATGATCGTTGGAGGGCATAATAAATGTCATAAAGACGGGTGCACACCGACGCTCTGCCTCAGTCACGTGACGAAAGTCATCGCCAGTAGAAGAGCGAGATGTCTCTTAACCTCCCTCTCCCCCCTTTTGTCCTCCTGGCCTCTCACAGCCACAGCCATGCTGCCCTTTGGAATCCCAGCGGTTCCCTTGGAACCGGAGACAGGCGTCTAGCGAAGAGCTCAGTACATGAACTAAGTGGCAGTCTTTTTCTTTGTCTTTTCACTCCAGTTTCCCTCTGTGTCACATGTGAGTTGTCCGTGGCTTGTGTCCTACCACAGCCACGTGCCCCTCGGCCTTACAAGTTAACTTTCCTTTAATTGCTGTGGTCCCCTTGCACTTTAACTGTTGTTGCTTATTGCTTCAACTCCCCCTTTCATTAGCTCTGCTAAGATAAATTATCAGGGGTAGATAACGTACGTTGGATGACTATGTATCTTTCCCTCCCATTCAGCACCGAATCTGGATAGAGTAATTCGACCATCTCTTGTGTATTTGCAACTTGATTCATTACTGTGTGTGTGACGTACGTGTATTCTTACCACCATGCCTCATTGCAGATATCAGCATCACCCATTCCTGTCTGTGGAAAGGTGGAAATTCTCACTTCATACGCTATGGGGTTTTGGTTGGCGCTTGCAAGTTCATTCCGTGTGTTGGCAAATCTGACCAAGTGACCTCAGCAGTTAAATCAACCTGACTACATTAATCAATCAGGACCCTGAGAGTCCCTGCACCTGTCAGGTGTCATTCAAAACACTGAATAATATTTCTGTAAATATATCCTTAGAGTTTCCCTTACATTTTCCCTGTAAAAGTTAAAAGATGCTCAGGTACATATTAATACTATATATATATATATATATAGATATATATATATATATATATATATATATATATATATATATATATTATGTATTAAAATAAAATATATATATATATATATATATATATATATATATATATACTATATATATATATATATATATATATATATATGTGTGTGTGTGTGTGTGTGTGTGTGTAATAAACACAAACCGTTATTCCACTTGTAATTCTAAACCAACTTCGGAACGAGACGTTGAAATGTGCAAGTAGTAGAGCAAGAAAAAGATAAAGTGAAGCAGAGAGAGATTGGAATTACTTGAGCTACGAGTTGGGGTGTCGTAGTTGAGAAGAGGTATATACGATGATTTGAAATATTTACCCGTTCCTAAATATCGTGTATTTTGATATGTGTGTGTTTGTATGTGTGTGTGTGTGTGAGAGAGAGAGAGAGAGAGAAAGAGAGAGATTAAAATCAACGATTATGCTCTTTACCTTTTCATATCTGTTCCTACAATCAAACTTTCCATTAGATTTTCCATTATCTTTTCTGAAGAATGTTTAGCTTTATAAGTGTTTTGTCAAGATTAAATTTATAAGTGTTTACAAGTACCTCATGCCATTTATCCTATGATACTGGTCTCTTTGAGTCAAATATAATTTTTTCTAGCGAAAATACGAATATCTGAGAAGACTTAGTGCGCTGCAGGATAAATCTAATTATCATAACATTCCAAGTCTGACTGCTTCGGGTTCAGAGGTTGCCATTCCATATTCATTCGATGTTTTCTTTTCTTGTATCTTTCGGCTTCACTTCTTATGTCGAACAGAACGACATTATTTGCATCTCCTGGGATATCAGATCTGCTTTTATTGCCTCCGGGAAGTGAATTGTCTGCTCATTTGTTGGAGTCTTCAGCGGAATTGCGCGAAAATCGAAGAACGGATTTTTCGAGGCTTTTATGAAAAGATGAAATTCTGTATCCCCAGATAGAATTAACATAGTAGAGTCGGAATCTGGATTCAAGGTATGTTATCCACTTTGTTGCTATTATGCATTTGAAGGAATATCAGGGTCCTGATGTTTGCGAATGAAAACGCACAAGCACAGAGTTTAGCGATACCTATTCTAATCAGAGGTTTTCAGTTTAATTGTCCTATCTATTTTGAAATTCATGTTATAGAAAACTTAAATCAAGTAAACTTTATACCAGTAGTAATAATATTATCATATGTTTTGGCATATAGAAAACATTTTGCTTCACATGAATTAATATTAATAATCATTTTATCTCCAATGAGTGTTAGAGATATCCAAAACCCGCCTCAAAATTCATAATAATAACTTTTGCTGATGAGGAGATAGTTCATTATAAGGCCGACTGGGAACTGTTGCCCGATTTCATGGAGATATCCTTACGATTCTTATCTCGGGAAGTTAGTCAACGAAGTATTCATCCACCTAAACTTTAGAAACATTGAGTGGTTTTTCGCTATTCTAAGTGCAATTTCTCAGCGTGACATAAATCTCAAGGAAATGCAGAAGTCTATCGGTGGATCTATCGGTGGAAGAAGAATTCTGGACTACTGGTGAAGGGGGAATCTATAAAAAAATGCAAAGATAAGTGTAACATTAAAATTAATGACGAGGTGTAAGAAGCTGGAAAATAACACGCCATACAAGCTAAAAGTCAACAACCAAAGTATCGCGCATACTTGAAAAAAATAAAATAAAATAAAAGATAACTGAAAAGTTTCAAGATTTTCAATTATTTATTTCACAACTCAATTATCCAGTATTTTCAAAACTTTTATTTTGCATGTGAATCATGTAAGATAGAGCATAATTGTTATGACCAATTAGGACGCATGCTACCTAATTTTCTCAAAAAGCTACAGCTTTATTATTTTTCCTTATGATTTATTGTTTGAAAAGGTACAGTGATTAGTCTTAGTGCCATGTAGAGTGAGGAGGGCGTAACATTAACTGTCCTTTGCACCGAGGTTGTAAGTCCAGATTGAATTTTCCTTCATGGCAGATTCTTTGGTCGTCAAACAATAAGCACAAGAAAGTAGTTAATACGGATAAGAAGATGGCTATAAGGAGACAAGATATTACTGATGAAGAAAAGGATAAAGGCATTAAAAATACAAAAATTTAATCTTCTCTTTTTATAGTCTTTCATACTTTAAGGAGGATTTTCTTTACATAGTTATTCAGAAGTATATTTTCTCTCCTCTTTCGAAAAAGAGCCAGGAACAAGACGCATTATACCTTAAAACATTATCTTGGAAAACA
>NC_061097.1:61644433-61654433 GCF_015104395.2 Macrobrachium nipponense | reverse complement strand
AGAGAGAGAGAGAGAGAGAGAGAGAGAGAGAGAATAAGAATTTGATAAATACGTTTCCCCCTCAGGGGAAATCTGCAATGAAAATCCACAGATCAAAATGATTAAATTCGACGGTGGTCAAATTGGTATATAGTAAATCTCTCGTTTTGTTCGGCTAGATTTCATCCTTTATTCTGTCCTTATCTTTCTCTGTCTTTATGTATACAGGGGCACTGGCCATACAATCAGTGAAAACCTTAAAGATACATTAGCACACATAGAATTAAATTTTAAAGGCCACTATTATTTTCGTCCACTTCTACAACGAAAGGCCAAATCTTTACATGGATTTTTCTATTACTTATGCATTACAATTCATGGGAGAAACTTCCTCGACGTGAGATTGGTATCAGTATCCATGCTTACAATTTGTAACACATTTTCTAACTCATTTGGTTTCTTTTAACTGCTTCTATAACATTTATTTGTAACGAATTTCGTTGCCCATAGTTAATAGGAGCTTTACTAAAGAGTTCAGCCTACAGTAACGTTTATTAGACTTACATCCACAGAAACAACAAACAAAAAGGCACCTGGAGTAGCAACTGAGAATCATATGACTCATTACTGATGCTACGTGTTTCCTTTTTCTTACCTCTATATGTTAAGAGTCAGTTTATTTTTTTCATTGTTAGGGTAACGACCCATTATCGTCATCAACATCCTAGTATACATAGATTTTGATTACCATCACCAACTTATTCCGTATGGTAACGATGAATCTATATATAATTATAATATATATATATAATATATATAATATATATATATATATATATATATTAGAATAGATATAATAGATAGTATATAATATATATATATATATATATATATATATATGTATCTATATTTTATAATATAGTATTATACATACATATAGTATATACACATACAGATAATATAATATAATATATATATATATATATATATATATATATATATATATATATATATATATATATATATATATTATATATATATATATATATATATATATATATATATCAATCATCGTCATGTATCGTATGACTGTAACATTATGGAATATTTTTCTCATCAACGAAGATCAAAAAAGAGAAACTTTGTGGGCAGGTGAAGTGTGCACGTTTAGTTCGAATTGGAAGTTTATCTAAGTAACCTAACATTTTTGCTGAAAAATAATACTCATACGAGAGGCAACCCAATGTATTATAGGATCCTGAATTCGCTTGAAACAAGAGAGAGAGAGAGAGAGAGAGAGAGAGAGAGAGAGAGAGAGAGAGAGAGAGAGAGATGGGTGAGGTATGAAGGCTTCGCCTAAGTATCGTTAACAAAGCAGCCAACAAAAGCGATTTGTTGGAATTACAGAATGATAACAGAGCGAGAGAAGAATTTTACAAAAAACATTAACCGGAAATGATTTCTTTTGAGTACTTAAAAAATTGTAGAATACGAAATGAAAATTAGAAAGAGAGGTACAATTACAGTAAAAAAAAAAAAAAAAAAAAACGAATCAAGAGAATAAAGTTTAAGATGTAACTTTTAATAAAGAATAAATCTCAAAAGTTTGCCAAAGTGTTGGACAAATCAATTCCATGTTTGTGTTATATGTCAAAACCAAAAAGCTAAAGCCCATTTATCTATTTCACTGTAGTCTGAAAGTGGAGGTGAGAGCTACTTGACTTATCTTCCTCTTATAAAAACATTCTTGCTACAGAAATATGAAGGGACACCAGTCTAGTTTTATAGGATACTATTGACTATATCATCATCATCATCATCATCATCATCATCAGCCGTTGCTAGTCCACTGCAGGACAAAGGCCTCAGACTTGTCCATCCACTCCCGTGTGGTTAAGGTCTTTCTATGCCATTCTATACCAGCAATTTTTTTTAGCTCGTCAATCCATCATCTTCTCTTCCTTCCCCTGCTTCGTTTCCAATCTCTAGGGACCCATTCCGTTATTCGTTTTGTCCATCTATTATCTGACATTCTCATTATATGTCCTGCCCACGCCAATTTCTTTTTCAAACTTGTTGTTAGAATATCCTCTACTTTAATTTGCTCTCGTATCCATGTTGCTCTTTTTCTGCCTCTTAGTGTTATTCCCATAATTACTGTTTCCATAGCTCTTTGAGTTGCAACTAGCCTATGTTATAAGGCTTTATTTAGGCTCCAAGTTTCTGATGCATTTATTAACACTGGTGGGACCATCTGATGAAATACTTTTCTTTTTAGAGAAAATGGCATTTTACTTTTCATAATCTCATTTTCTTTACCAAAAGCTCTCCATCCCATGTTTATCCATCTTTTAATTTCGGTCTCTTGTCTGGGGAAACACTTACTGTCTGTCCTAAATATGTATTTTCATTAAAAACCTCTAGAAGATCGTCCGTAACCCTTATTTGTTGTCTCTCTGCATTTTCATTGAACATTATCTTAGTTTTACTCATATTCCTTTTCAGTGCTACATTTCTGCTTTCTCTATTCAAATCTTCTATCATCTTTTGTAACTCCTCCCTTGATTCACTGAGCAGAACTATGTAATAAACAAACCTTAAGTTGTTAAGGTATTCCCCATTAACGTTAATTCCTACATTTTCCAATCTAAATTCATAAAAAAAAACTTGTTCTAGGCCTGTTGTGAATAATTTAGGAGATATGGGGTCTCATTGTCTTTATGTAGTTTTTGGATTGCTGTACTACCCGTATAGATAATCTTCAAGTGTTCTAACATAAGATTCATCTTTTCCCTGCTTTTGAAGAGCTTTTATTACTACTGAAGTTTTGGCAGAATCAAAAGCTTTCTCATGGTCTAAAAATGCCATACATAGCGGTTTGTCATAATCTGTTGATTTCTCCAGTAGCTGGTTAATTACATTGATATGGTCAGTTGTTGAATACCCGCTTCTGAAACCTACCTGCTCTCTTGGTTGATCAAAGTCTAGCTGTCTCTCTATTCATACTATTTATTTCTGCACGTACGGTGGTGCTGAATTTGGTTTGATTATGGATAATACAGTAATTATATTCATCAAATAAGTTAATTCATGCGATATGGTGGGAGGGTGCCATCAATTAAAAAAGATTGAGAACCACTGCAGTCTATTCGGTCTAATACGATCTTTATCAATATCTTATTTATTACTGAGAGGAAAATTATTGGGCGGTCATTTTCAGGTATTTTATGTCTCCCTTCTGATAAAGTTTTTCCAAGTTGTAAGTATAGAGCATTCTTGCAAGCATTTTGTGTAAATTTCAGCGAGTTTTACTATTATGAAATCTCCTCCATCTAATTTTTAATCAAACGTAAGGCCATCTTCTCTTGCTGGTTTGTTTCTTGTCATGCTTTTTAATTCTTTCTTTACTTTTTCTACTGTTACTTTTGGTAACGGCTCAGGCGTTTCATTATTTCTATTGACAAAGTTATTTCCTATATCACTATTATATAGCTTTTTAGAAATCCTCAGCGATTTTTATCACTCCATACCTTTAGTTGATAATGTTTTCATTCTTTAATTAAAGCAAATATCTGTCGGCGCCCTGTTCCAAGTCTTCTTTTCATCATCTTGAAGCCTCTTCCCTTCTTTAGTGTTTTCTCAATTTTGATCTGATTGTGTTTACGAATGTCTTGGGTTTTTAACTTGTTTATTGTTTTGGATAGTTCTGCTAGCTTTGTTTCATCTCTCTTGGATTTTACTCTCATTTCCAACTGTTTTTCAATTAAAGTTTTCGCGTTTTCTGATAATTTTCCTAATATTGTTTAGGAACGTTTCCACCTATCTCTTGTGCTAATTCCAATACAAATTTTGTTAAGTTACCATTCATTTCTTCTTTACTTGCTTCCATTTCATCAAGTAGCTGTGAGTATCTATTTTGTATTGCTAAACTAAACTCATCAGATTTTTCTCTTATTATAGGAGCGTTTATTTCCTTTCTTAAAATTTGTTTTCTTTTTCTTTCCTTAGATCTAGATAAATTTTACTTCTCACCATTCTATGGTCGCTTGACACTAACTTGTTTAACACTGTTTCATCTTTAACTAAATTAAGTTTTTCACTGAGAATAAAAACTTTTTTGTGTTTAGTACCTCCGTTTGGGCTTCTCCATGTCCATTTTCTATGTTCCGTTTTAAATAAAAAAAAAAAAAATCATGATTTTTAGATTGTTGCTTTTAGCAAATTCTACAAGCATGTCTCCTCTGTTATCTTTTGTGTCTTCTCCAAATTTAGCTACAGCTGATTCTCCTCTCCTCTTTTGACCTAATTTAGCATTGAAATCACCCGTAACATATGCAAATAAATGTATATATATATATATATATATATATATATATATATATATATATATATATGTATATGTATATATATATATATATATATATATATATATATATATATATATATATATATATATATATATTATATATATATATATATATATATATATATATATATATATATATATATATATATATATATATATATATATATATATATATATATATATATATATATATATATATATATATATAATATATATATATATATATATATATATATATATATATATATATATATATATATATATATATATATATATATATATATCCGTTTGCGGAGTTATTACGTATTTAAGAACACCTCTTGGTATTTAATATTTTTGTCCTTAAATGGACAATAGACTATTTTTTAACAGTTGGTGATGGTCAATATGAGTGTTATTCACGTACACGTATACTATAATTCACTTTATCTACATATGTTTTTACGGAATTTTAACTATTTTCCAGGTTATTACGAAGATGCATATGTAATTTTTATTTCCGAATCCAAGATATGTATTGGTTGCATTCATATGAAAACTTGTCATTAATTCGGTTCAATATAACGCTTAGTTCTTATTGTTCAGACACTTGAGTTATTAAACCTTATTTGTGAGAATATTTTGATTTCTTCAGGTTATCTGGTAAGAAAGTGAGTAGAGGTTTTGGTTTATAATATTCATTTACCATAACTTTCCTAATTTTGATGTGGTCGCTGTTTCATTTATAGATGCTTTTGATATAATATGACACCAACATGCGGAGACCACATGTATGGAAGCTGAGCATCTGCAACAGATATATTAATTTTGGCGAAGTTATATGATTCTTTGTCAGTAAAATGTAAATGAAACGCTTATAACTAAGAGACCGAATAACATTATAAGCTTTGCATTATAAAGTCGTATGAATTGTGTAGGACTTCTGGACATAAGGTGATTTTCTGTAAAGGTTGTGAAAGCTAATCAGTCTTGGGTCAGAGGCATCTTATGTCTGACCACGTCCACACTTAGTCATATGGTTACTAAATACTAAAGGAATCACAGGACGCTGTCATTTCTTAAGTGACTTACGCACATCACCTTTGTGTTATTCCAAGAACAAAAGAGAACTCATGATTAAAATATGTTGCCACTTGCCATAATTATATATTTTGAGAAATACCGAGATCCTAATTTTTATTAATAATATCTCAATGACCTCTGTATCATCTTTAGTGCGAACGATATTGTTAATTCTTTTTTGTGACATTAATGAAAAACCACAGTCGGTTGGTTACCAGTGTGCATGGAGGTGGTGCGAAATAGCGTAAGTTAGAGGCTTACAGACGGATTCATGGGGAGACGTTGTATGCACTTTTTGATAAATTCATTTCATCTAACCTGTAATACACACACTTACATACACATACATATACATGCACACACGAGCACACACAGATATATATATATATATATATATATATATATATATATATATATATATATATATATATATATATATATATATATATATATATATATATATATATATATATATATATATATATATATATATATATATATATATATATATATATATATATATATATAAACAGTTATAAAAGTAAAAATTCATAAAAATCTTAAATAGTCTAGGTAGGAAAAGAAAAACATGAAATAATATAAATGAATAATAAATAGAAAATGCTTAAATCATTACCTATCTCTATTGGAGTACAAAACTCGTGACGTTCTCCCGTTAGGAAAGTAGTATGTCAACTATGCTATAAACAAAACTGTGGAAGAGGTTTGATAATTTAATGGGGGCACAAACTGCTTAATTGTTAACGATTCCAGAACAGAGAAAGAATAATTATTCGGTGCTTGGGCAACTATGAGGAATTCTTTATATAAAAATGAGGTTTTACATTTATTGTAATATTCTCGCATGCTAAGAATTTTTTTGTTTTCAAAGTACATCCAGGTCGGTCACTGACTCCCAGATGAGAATCGATTGCAAATTTCAGCAATCTTTTGGTGGCCCAAAAGCACTATTTCCCAATTTTACATTTCATTCAAGGGAAGAGGGAGATCCTCTTTCGTAGAAATGTTATTTGGAGGCGTTACTGAATATAGACGTTGTTCCTTTGAACATGTTGACCTCCATCAAACATTCAAGCCTGGCCGGCAGTTACATGCACAGGATCCATTTCACATGGCACGAGGTTTCACCCACAGATTATTCGCCGACATTGTTTCTTCTATTATTTATTTATAATAATACGAAAGGTTTCACGTTGGTCGAAGAACGACCAAGAAACGCAGACGCTATCCATCAAAATCGAAGTCTAAATAAAGGCAGTGTAGGATTTCGTAAAAGTCGGAGACGTCATATAACACTTATACGCGACTCTTTCTGCGTTCTATTAAAAAAAAAAAAAAAAGGAAACCAGTAGAGGAAGGTAACGATAAGTTATTGTGCGGCTGCCTTTTCAGTCAGAGACACCAATTTTCTTTATCATAGTCTATGTGGATGGCGGAGAAACGTGAAAGAAGAACTAACAGATAAGAGGAATAGGAATATAAGGAGTGGAGTGTGAATCGCGGGGAACATGGAGGGAGACTGTGGGATATTACAAAAATAAAGAGAGAATCAACGGGAGGAGATGTATCCCGTATTACGAATAAATCGTATATAGATCAGTAAACTTTATGGTATATTTTTCAGATTGACGTATTCCAAAGGAATGGGCGAGATAAAGTAAGTTTTTCGTTGTTTGTCAGTTCGCTAAAATTCTTTTCATTAACAGGAAAACTGTCAAGAAAGCGGGATTTAAAACATTATTTATGCCTGAATTGAAATATTTTCAGTCTAGTGAAATTATGATAACAGATGACGACCAGGAAGGATTATTATTATTATTATTATTATTATTATTATTATTATTATTATTATTATTTTTATTATTATTATCATTATTATTATTATTATTATTATTATTATCACAAAACAAATTTAAAGGCCTTTCGAAACCTTTCTCTGTTAAATTGTAAGGTTTTAGTTCGTAGCTTTTATTCGTGTACTAGGAACAGGGAAGCTCATTTCGGATAAAAGTAGAATTCAGAGGGTTTAACACTGTGACGCTTATCTGGAAAGCGTTTATCCAGGTATTACTATGCTGCCTATCCCTTTAACCAGGCATTACTGTACTCTCCCTACCTTTTGCCCATTTATTACTGTACTGTTTGTCCCTTTTATCCAGGTACTACTGTGCTGCCTGATATCTTTAACCAGTTATTACTGTACTGTCCGTCCAGGTATTAGTTTGGTACCTGTCCCTTTTATCCAAGTATTAATAAGCTGTCTGTCATCTTTAGTAAGGTATCACTGTGATATCATTTTCATCTAATATTACTGTGATGAGCGTCCCTTTTCTCCAGGTATTACTATGCTGTGTCCCCTTTAACCAGGTATTACTGTAGCCTCCGTCCATTTTAATCAGGTATTACTGTGGTGGCTGTCCCTTTTATCCAGGTATTACTGTTATTACTGTCCCTTTTATGCAGTTTTTTCTGTGTTGCCTGTCCCTTTTATCCAGGTATTACTGTGGTGACTGTCCCCTTTATCTAGGTATTAATATATTGATGGGGTTTAAGTCTCACCTTTGAACTTGAACTTGAACTTAAACATGGTAGCGTTGGCCGTCCAGAAAGAAGATTCTTAACATACACAATAAGGCATCTCCAGATTAGCGAAGGCAACTGAATCAAACTCTGAAGTATAAAAAGATTAAATCTTATTCTAAGAACAACAAGCAAAGCTCGGTCTATTTATGTAATTTCATTAAATGAATGTTTGGAAAATACAGACGTCTTACAGTGAGAACGGATTGTTCTCCAATAACGCATGTGAAACGGAAGTAAAAAAAAAAATAAAATAAACAGAAATTGCAACAATCCCATTCGAATATTGATTTATTCAATCAACAAATCAAAATGTTACATAGTAAACAGTCTCTTCACACCGTTACTCCAGTGATCAATAATTTTCATGGGGCTTAGTCAAAGAAGAAGAGGAGGAGTTCCTGTCAAAAGGAAGACATGCTCATTTAAAACACAAGACGGGTGAAATATCAAAACAAAAAGGGACGATTACGATGTCACTCATCATCTATCCTTCAAGTGACAGATGCGTAAGCGTTACAGTGATTTCACGAATGAATCAGCGAAGTGCTGATTAACATCTATTTTGAAGAAAGTAATGTCAATGTATCTGCCATCATTTTCAACAGGCATCGAGTAGTTTAGCTAAGTCAATTCTTGCACCTGTATAAATGCTGAAATATAGCCATCTGTCCTATACAGACGTAACAAGTATGTTGTCTGTCTGATTTAACCAGGTATTACTGTCTTGTCTATCCCTTTCATCCAGGTATTACTGTGCTGTCTATCACTTTTAACGAGTTATTACTGTGCTGTCTGTCCTTTTTTTCTAGGTATTACTGTGATGGCTATCCTTTTAAATATTATTGTGGTGACTGTCCATTTTATTCAGATATTTCTGTGCTGTCTGTTCCTTTTATTCTGGTATTACAGTGGTGCCTAAAAATAATATTCAATAGTATATTTCTATGTTCTCAAGTACATGATATGAAGTATGATAAACAAGTAGACTTTACTTAGCATGTAAGTTACAAAGGAAATAGAAAGGGGATGGTGGAGGGGGAAGAGGGCGGGGATACGGCTTTGAAATCTACTTTGTTATCTAAATTGAGTCAAATGATGGCCACGTGCCAAATTTTGTCTGGATTGGTCAAGCAGTTCGGGATTTTATAGGTCACAATCAGAAACTAACATACACAGACAAATGAGACATACAGACATTCACCTATGTATGTATACATGCATAAAAACACACACACACATACACACACACACACACACACACACACATATATATAATATATATATATATATATATATATATATATATATATATATATATATATATATATATATATATATGTGTGTGTGTGTGTGTGTGTGTGTGTGTGTGTATATATACATCGATAACTTAAAAATCGATAAGTTATCGATATCCATGTATTTTCTATCTGAATAGTTTCTTTAATAATAATAACAACAGAGAATTCGATGGGACAAGTGCTCTTTCCATCACTTTGCCAGTTTCCACTCACGTATTTCTCTGACCCATTCCTATGAATGATGCTCTCTACTATGATGTAAAAATATTTCTTCTCGATTTAAGTTCAAGAAAGTCTTTACTTTATGCTTTCCGCTAATGCTCTGGGAACATATATTCGTGTCTGACGTTTTTTTAGAAATGCAATATTTCTTTTGAGCATGAGCTTTCGTAACACATTATACTGTAAGAGACAATACTGCATCAAGTCGCAAACGCTGTAAAACTTGAATAAGAAAGCAACTATAAGGCAACATCTGACATCGTAGCGTTGAGACAGTAAGGGTCGTGAACATCGATAACCGCAAGCTGCCAAACGCAATAATCGTACAGGGCAAGAAACATCTGTTATATATATTTTTTGTCGTTTGCGGGAATTTTCACTTGATAGTTTCAAGCTTCCCATTGACCTTTCCCCAGAACAGAGTTTAGTCTCAACAACTAGAACTGAATGGCAAAATGGTTACATTTGA
>NC_061097.1:61631933-61639433 GCF_015104395.2 Macrobrachium nipponense | reverse complement strand
ATCACACACACATATGTATACATATATATATTAATATATTATATATATATTATATATATATATTATAATATAATATATATATATATGTATATATATATATATATTAATATATATATATATATATATATGTATGTATACATATGTGTGTGTGATAATCATAAGTGCCCCTTAGATTTCTAGATCCGCCTCCGCCACTGTTCCAGTTCTTTCATTTCTTCACTATTCAGTGTTCAATATCAGGCAACTTTCTTGCAGAAATTCCCACAAAGAGGAAGCCGGATTCTGGAAACAAGAGAAAATACATAGTAATGTAAGAAAGATGAAAAATAGCACAGAAAGAAAATGGAAAGAGATAATGCGAACAATAATTATACTAAAGTGAGAGAGTGAGAAAAAAACTTTCACTTCATGGACAGATAGGTAGACCAATGCAAAATGCACTTTAGAAACCTATCATATATCTTTGCATTTAAAGCATAAGGATGTCAGATGGTGACAGACAGGACCGAGGAGTAGTATATGAAACTGAGGATGTTGCTCCAATTCACCTGATGGCGCGAGAGGTGAATGACACCGAGTCACCTGGAGGTATTACAGGCCGTGTTATCTAAAGTAGGAATTCCATGTCTGTCATGCTATGCTTGGCGCTGTCTTAGTCTGGTTCAGTAATTAGTCTCTGATGGAGAATATAACTGACATTAGGAAAATGCGGTGAAGATAGAAGTTAGTTCAAAGTAGACAAAAGTTCTGCAAAGTTCCTATAATATAATGAAGCTAAATGAGTATGAGGTATATACAGGGATCAATGGAAATGAATGAGAAAGGACAGAAAGATAATGAGAACAATTCAATCGACTGGATTTTCAGTAGTCAAAGAATGAGGACACTGAAATGGTGCCGTAATTGTTTCATAAATCTCTAACTGTGAGATGAAGCATATCACCTACGTCGATGCCTTCAATTCATATTCATATTCTCAAAAGCAATTGACAGATATTTCATAAAAGAAAACAAAAATACTTGAGTTATGCACCGACTGCTTTGTTGACTTCTTGTTGACATAATATGCTTCATCAGATTAAATCATACCAAATTTCTTCCATGGTTTGCTCTACAATACCGTCTCTAGAAAATCCCTTGTCTCCCCGGTCACCTCCACCCTAATACTGCAAAGGAATAGTTACTCCTCTAAGTCAAGTATTTTCATCTTTTCCCACTTTTTCTATTTACGGGTCGCTCCTATATTTTGTAAGCATTGTTTATTTCAGTATTTTGGGTCTTGCTCATGCAATCAGCTCGTCAAGAATCCTGGGTGACTTGGTTTTTTTTTTTTCTCTTAGAATTCCTCGTATATTCCTTTGTGCATTATTTCTCTCCAGTGCCTCCTATCCCTATTTTTTCCTTCTCTTCCTGACATAAAGTTCTTTAATGTTACATCATAGGATAAATATTTGGTTCACTTTATATTCAAGTTTGTTTGCACCATTAGTTTTTCTTTTTGTCGTCTACTCTCTCCACTGTCATTTCCATTCTTATTATCGAATCGATTTCAATGTCGTTATTCAAATAAATACTTTCTTTCAATTCTACCAGTCTTCCTCTCCCAATTTCCTGCTGAGAATTCCCATTGTTCGTCTATCCGGCGCCTCTAATCATTCTCGGTGCGGCAGCGGAAGGACATAGGTGACGATTTCCCAACCAGAACTCATGGTATATATACTGGGTGGCGGAGGAGGGCGGCAGGTATTTGACAATTATGACCTCCAATTCACCTGGACCTTGTATCATCCCCAGCGTGGCTGCGTAATCTTGTACCGTTCGTGAACAGCGCCCTCTAATAGTGCCAGAGTGTGGGGGGCAGCCCTGTAATATTCGTTTGTAGGTTCTGGGAGACGCATCGACCTCGAACACCGCAGTCCTTACCAGACCCAACATTCCCCTTTCATGTCAGCCAGAGAGAAACTTTTCCTCCTTTTTTTTGCCATTTGTAATTTCGTGTCCACCTGACCTGAAAAGTGCGTCCTTGATCTGAAAGAGAAAGAGAAGAAAATAAAAATGGATGAGGAACCATACATCGGGATTTGGTATGAAATGGAAATCAATATATGTATGTATAAATTTATATGAATATCTATAAAAGTGTAAATATGTACTATAAAAAGACGAAGATAAAATATTAAATGTTATTACCTTCCTTGAAGAGAGGGAAGGGCAGAAGTAAATGAGAAAAGAGAGAGAGAGAGAGAGAGAGAGAGAGAGGAGAGAGAGAGAAGAGAGAGAGAGAGAGAGAGCTGTATTCCGCTTCAGCGAGATAAGATTTTTTGGGAAGTAAACACTTGTTCTATAGCCGTTTATATTCTCATATGCTCTACCCTGGTATTTTATTCATTATGAATTGCCACCACTTTGTATCATTCCTCTGGAGATGATTTAGTTAGTAGTAAAGTTATAACCGGGCAGGATCTACATCAATTTAATTTCTTTCCTATGATGTTTCATTTATAAAAGCCTGAACTTGGACTTGAAAGGCATCGGGAGTGTATCTGTTCATCCCAGCAACCTCAAAAACTATGGATTACACACTAATATCATTTTATTTTTCACTTCTAACAAATGGGAACCCTCAGCCTAAGTGGTTCAACAGAGAAATTAAAAATACAATAAGAGAAAGAGACAGATTGCACAAATCAATGAACCCACACCCAACACCAGTAGAAGCAAGCAGGCATAAAGAACTATGTAGATTGGTGGACAAATTAGTAAGAAATGCAAAGGTAAATGAGGATAAGAGAGTTGCATCAGTCTGTAAAGAAAATCCAAAAGAATTCTTTGCGCATGTTAACACTAAGAAAGTAATAAAAAAATAGTATGTCCCTTAAGGGACAATAGAGGTAACCTGGTGAACTGAATAAGTTTTTTACTAGTGTATTCACAATTGAAGACACTACCTTAATACCAGAACCTGTTATTAAATATGAAGGGATAGAACCGTTGGGCAAAATAATATTTACAGAAGAGGACATTAAAAACAAAATAGACAAACTCAACAAATTCAAATCTCCTGGCCCGGACGGGATTCATCCAAGAGAAATTGAAAAGCTAAAAGAAGAGATAGTTTCTCACCTATATAAACTCTACAGAAAAAGTGCTCAACAAAGAAATGCACCAAAAGGATGGAAAGTTTGCAATGTGCCCCCGGTTTACAAAAAGGTCCAAGAGAAAAACCGGGAAATCATAGAACAATCTGTCTAACGTTGGTCGTTTGCAAGATTTTTGAGTCCATAATTACAGATCAAATTGAGGATCACATTGATAGAAACAACTTGTTGCTAAACAGCCAACATGGTTTCAGACAAAACACATCATGCCTATCAAACCTCTTGGAGTTTTTTCATAACATGCTTGGTATTGACAACAGTAGTAGAACAACAGATATACTCTACTTAGATATCCAAAAGGCCTTTGACAAAGTCCCACACCAGAAACTGATGACAAAATTTAGAGCTTTAGGAATTGTAGGAGAAACAGCACACTAGGTCAAAGACTGGCTAACTTATAGACAACAGAGAGTCATGATAAATGGTGAAGAATCGGAATGGGCAGATGTAACAAGCGGAGTTCCCCAGGGTTCTGTCCTTGGTCCTCTCTTGTTTTTTATTTACATTAATGACATTGATATAGGCTTAACTAGCAGGATATCCAGATTTGCAGATGACACCAAACTAGGTGAAAATGCAGCAGACTCAAATGCTGTGGAAAGTTTAAGAAATGATCTAATGAAAATAGGAGAGTGGTAAAAAAAAGGGCAAATGACTTTTAATATAGAAAAGTGTAGTGTTACAAATAGGAACAAACAACCCCTATGCCAGCTACATGCTGCTTGGGAATGACATAAGTAGTGTAGAACAAGAGGAGGACCTTGGAATCATCATTACCAAGGACTTAAAATCCACAAAACAGTGCATAAAAGCTGAAAAGAAGGCACAGAAACTGGTTGGATACATAAAGAGGCAGTTCAGATACAGAAATAAGGAAATGGTGCTGCAGCTGTACACATCAATGGTTAGACCCGGTATTTAATATGCAGTACAGTTTCGGTCACTAACACTAAGAAAAGATATAAAGATTAGAAGGAGTACAAGCAAGAGCCACAAACTTAATTCCATCCATCAGGCAAATAGGTTACCGAAGACAACTGCCATGACAACTAATAGAAACATTTAAAATACTGAAAAGCATAACAAAAGTAAACGCAAAGCAGACATGAAATAATGGATGGAAACTAGAACTGAAGAGATACAAAACATCCTATTGTGGGAATCTCTTTATGTACAAAGTATGTGACACATGGACTAAACTGCCACCAGAAGTTGCAAACAGCAACAGCGTGGAAGAGTTTAAAAGAAAGCTACACAAAATCATTAGGACACTGTGAATGCACAGTAAAACTTGCTCCTACAGATAAGTGAGCACACTATGTCTCCTCTGATGGACTGAAAAGTCTGTAAGACATCCTAATCCTTGTAACCTCTTGTAACTCTTCTCACACTTCTTCCTATGGCGACTGAACTTGGACTGAAAGGGCATTGAAAGTGTACTAATGTCTGTATTTTTTGGTTATTTTTAGATGTCACTAACTTCCCACCCCATATTGTGGCTAAACTTAGACATGGACATTAGGTGTGTCACTATTCATATCAGCGACCTTGAAAACTATAAGTTAGATGTTATCATATGTCGTTTTGGTTATTTTTACTTGTCATCCCCTTCCCACCCCTTCTCACCCCACTTCCTGCCAGAGCTGACTTGGACATTGGGATTGTCTATTCATCTCAGTCACCCCATAAATTATGGATTAGAAACTAATATCTATCATTTTCTGTTAATTTTACATGTCATCCCCTTCTTACCCCTTTCTTACCCAACTTTCCCATCAGGTCTAAACTGGGACATAAAGGGCATTGGAGGTGTCCCTATTCATCTCAACGACCTTGGGAATTATGGATTAGACACTAATATGTGCCATTTATGGTTTTTTATATGTCACCCTCTTCCCACCCCTTATCTTCTCCCCATTCATATCAGGGCTAAACAAGGACTTGAAGGGCATTGGAAGTTTTTCTTTTCATCTCAGTGGCCTTGAAAACTAAGGATAAGACACTATAGATAGTTTCCAATCTAGGATGAGACCCATATGTAAACACGGAAGTTAGCCATATTATATAGGTCAGCTGTGTTGAGCAAAAGTGACACACAATATGATAAGAAAGATTTTTTGGAAAATTGCAATGGTATTATGCCTATTAATCATTTAAATATGGTGAGCACTTTCAGTGTATTTGGGTGCCACAGTAGGTCAAACAGAGATGGCAAATCATATTACTCACGTACCGCTGTTGTGAGAAATCATGGATATAAACTCAAGAGACTAGTGAAAGAAGGAGAGCACTGTAGATTTCCAGGATAAACAGGGTTAATTTTCAGCCATCAAGACAAAAATCTGCTCAGATCACTTCATTAGTGATGAGTTTTGTTAACGGATATATAATAAAAGAAGTGTAGGGCATGAATATTTCACAAAGTAATTCATTAACAGCCACTGTGTTCTCTGTCAAATGGTAGAGGATTAACTGAACTATGTAAATTTAACAAAATACATGAACTGAAAGCCGGACTTGTGCCAACAGACAACTTACAACAGCAAATAAACTTTAAAACAATTGACAACGAGGTCCCAAATGCACAAAAGGACAAGAAATGAAAGTTAAAAAAAAAACTGTGGAAAAATCTATGAAATCAGTCTTAGAGTGTCAATGTGTTTCTCAGAAAAAAACTTATTTTTGCAACAGTTCTCCCATTTTATTTCTTTAATATCGACATTCACATGAACTGCAATATTTCATGTGTCAAAAATCGTATTCATCAGTTAAATTTATGGAAGGATATTTATTAAATCTCATCTCAAAGTGTAACTATCCCCCTGTTACAAATACAAGTTTTGGTTTATTTTTATATATCTTTCATGCACTGTAGGCTCCAGAGACTCAGCGTAATCAATCTTTTGTTTGTGAATTGTCCTTGCTTGCCGTTTTTCGTGATATGGTTCATAGTTCCTTAGAATAATTAAATTTTATACCTCCTCTGTCTACAATGCTTGACCTAAAAGATTTGGCGGCAAATGAAAACTCTTATCTGTCGTTTTCAGTTATTTTTCCATGTCACCCCTTCCCACCTCGTTTCACATCCCATTCGTATCTGGACTGAACTTGGGCTTAATGGCATCAGGAGTATCACTATTCATCACAGTGACCTCAAAAACTTTTGATTAGACACTGATATCTGTCATTTTCGATTTTTACGTGTCACCCCCCTTCAAAACCCTTTCTACTCCCCTCCATATCGGAACTAAACTTGAACTTGAACCTGAATAGTATCAGGGGTGTTACTATTCATGTCAGCGACCTCAAAAACTATGGGTTGGACATTAATATATGTAGTTTTCAGATATTTTTACATGCCACCTATTTCCCACCCCTTTTCACACCCCCTCACTATAGGGGCTGAACTCGGACTTGAAAGGCATCAGGAGTGTCAATATTCATCTTAGTGACCTATGTTGTGAAGCGGTATATGTGCTTCTTTAAATTTGTGACAGAAATCTTCAGACTGTTAATGTGACAGAGAGAAAAATGTGCCTAAGAATGAATAACCACTTATGACTTGATATATATATATATAATATATATATATATATATATATATATATATATATATATATATATCACATATACATATACATATATATATATATATATATATATATATATATATATATATATATATATATGTGTGTGTGTGTGTGTGTGTGTGTGTGTGTATGACTGGTGAAAATGTTCTATTACAACAGAATTCCGTCTAGGCCAAAATATAGAGAGAAAATACTATATTTCAGCGACTGCTGTCTCCCTCTTCAGGTAGACGAATGAGAAAAGTTACAGAAAAGGTGGTATTTATACCGGTCGCTCCTGCAGATAATCTTCCTTATTATCAGTGGGAGTGACCTAAATTGTTTTAACTGTGGATGGATCTCTTGGTATTAAATACCACCTTTTCTGTAACTTTTCTCATTCATCTACCTGAAGAAGGAGACAGCAGACTCTGAAATATAGTATTTTCTCTCTATATTTTGGTGTTTTTATGGGCTCCTTATATATATATATATATATATATATATAGATATATATATATATATAGATAGATATATATATATGTATATGTATACATATATCAAATGCCTGGGATTTCTGCTATAAAACTCATAAGTGGTTGTCCATTCTTGGGCACATTTTCTCTCAGTCACATTAATAGTCGGAAGATTTATTTCACAGATTCAAAGAAGCACATATATCATTTCACAACATAAACTCTAAAGCTTAGATGTAGATTCTTTATTTACAAAAGTACTTGTACAGGACGCTGTACAGTTTTTGGGAGAAAAAT